>NW_026906992.1:300000-433256 GCF_033978795.1 Nerophis ophidion | reverse complement strand
AAAAAAATTAACTTGTGTCTTTGCAAACCTTACAAAAATTCATTTTTCTAGTACAAACTAACAAAAAAAACATATCTCTGGGCATTATTAGCCATTTTGCATGTGTTGTTTAGAAGTTATGTTTGAATACATTTTTATTGCTTTTTTCGCATTATCTCAGAATTCTAAGACTATTATAGTCCATATTGAGTAAAAAACTACTTTTTTGCATTTGCAAGATTTAAAAAAGCATATGTTTCGAGTAAAACTCCAAAGATGCATTATTTCAGGCATTATTAGCCATGTTTCATGTGTGGTGTAGGAGTTATGTTTAAATAACTGTCATATTGAGTGTTACAGTATACAGTCATATTGAGTAAAAACTCATTGTAGTATTTGCAAACCATTGAAAAACAACTGTATCTAGTAAAACTCACATGTATTCAATGTCACAGGCATTTTTTAGACATTTTTGCACGTTTGGATTAGGAATTATGTTGGAATACATTTTTATTGCTTTTTTCCTATTATCTCAGGATTCTAAGTACATCACTGTCAAATTGAGTAACAAATCAAATTTTGTTTTTTGCAAACCTTACCAAATGTTTTTTTTTTTCTGGAAAACTCTCGAAGATGCATTTCTTCAGGCATTATTAGACTATTTGCATGTGTATTTTTGGAGTTATTGTTTCAAAAACTGTCATTTTGAGTGTGACCAATATGAGAGGCCAGTAAAATCTAATATTTGTATTTGGGATTCTTTCCAAAATACCTGATTCTGGTAACTCTTACATAAATTCAATATTAAAGGCTTTTCAAGACAAATTTCATATTTAGTTTTGGAGTCTTATTATTATAAACCTTTCATATTTAGTATGACAGTTACACTGTTATATTGAATAAAAAAACTAACTTGTGTCTTTGCAAACCTTACAAAAATTCATTTTTTCTTAGTACAACTAACAAAAAAACATATCTCTAGGCATTATTAGCCATTTTGCATGTGTTGTTTAGAAGTTATGTTTGAATACATTTTTATTGCTTTTTTCGCATTATCTCAGGATTGTAAGACTATTATAGTCGTATTGAGTAAAAAACTACTTTTTGCATTTGCAAGATTTAAAAAAGCATATGTTTCGAGTAAAACTCCCAAAGATGCATTATTTCAGGCATTATTAGCCATTTTTCATGTGTGGTGTAGGAGTTATGTTTAAATAACTGTCATATTGAGTGTTACAGTATACAGTCAGATTGAGTAAAACCTCATTTTTGTATTTGCAAACCATTGAAAAACAACTGTATCTAGTAAAACTCACATGTATTCAACATCACAGGCATTTTTAGACATTTGGCACGTTTGGATTAGGAATTATGTTGGAATACATTTTTATTGCTTTTTTCGCATTATCTCAGGATTCTAAGTACATCACTGTCAAATTGAGTAACAAATCAAATTTTGTTTTTGCAAACCTTACCAAATGTTTTTTTTTCTGGAAAACCCTCGAAGATGCATTTCTTCAGGCATTATTAGACTATTTGCATGTGTATTTTTGGAGTTATTTTTCAAAAACTGTCATTTTGAGTGTGACCAATATGAGGCCAGTAAAATCTAATATTTGTATTTGGGATTCTTTCCAAAATACCTGATTCAGGTAAAACTTACATAAATTCAATATTAAAGGCTTTTCAAGACAAATTTCATATTTAGTTTTGGAGTTATTATTATAAACCTTTCATATTTAGTATGACAGTTACACTGCTATATTGAATAAAAAAACTAACTTGTGTCTTTGCAAACCTTACAAAAATTCATTTTTCTAGTACAACTAACAAAAAAACATATCTCTGGGCATTATTAGCCATTTTGCATGTGTTGTTTAGAAGTTACGTTTGAATACATTTTTATTGCTTTTTTCGCAATATCTCAGGATTGTAAGACTATTATAGTCGTATTGAGTAAAAAACTACTTTTTGCATTTGCAAGATTTAAAAAAGCATATGTTTCGAGTAAAACTCCCAAAGATGCATTATTTCAGGCATTATTAGCCATTTTTCATGTGTGGTGTAGGAGTTATGTTTAAATAACTGTCATATTGAGTGTTACAGTATACAGTCATATTGAGTAAAACCTCATTTTTGTATTTGCAAACCATTGAAAAACAACTGTATCTAGTAAAACTCATATGTATTCAACATCACAGGCATTTTTAGACATTTGGCACGTTTGGATTAGGAATTATGTTGGAATACATTTTTATTGCTTTTTTCGCATTATCTCAGGATTCTAAGTACATCACTGTCAAATTGAGTAACAAATCAAATTTTGTTTTTGCAAACCTTACCAAATGTTTTTTTTCTGGAAAACTCTCGAAGATGCATTTCTTCAGGCATTATTAGACTATTTGCATGTGTATTTTTGGAGTTATGTTTCAAAAACTGTCATTTTGAGTGTGACCAATATGAGGCCAGTAAAATCTAATATTTGTATTTGGGATTCTTTCCAAAATACCTGATTCAGGTAAAACTTACATAAATTCAATATTAAAGGCTTTTCAAGACAAATTTCATATTTAGTTTTGGAGTTATTATTATAAACCTTTCATATTTAGTATGACAGTTACACTGTTATATTGAATAAAAAAACAAACTTGTGTCTTTGCAAACCTTACAAAAATTCATTTTTCTAGTACAACTAACAAAAAAACATATCTGTGGGCATTATTAGCCATTTTGCATGTGTTGTTTAGAAGTTACGTTTGAATACATTTTTATTGCTTTTTTCGCAATATCTCAGGATTGTAAGACTATTATAGTCGTATTGAGTAAAAAACTACTTTTTGCATTTGCAAGATTTAAAAAAGCATATGTTTCGAGTAAAACTCCCAAAGATGCATTATTTCAGGCATTATTAGCCATTTTTCATGTGTGGTGTAGGAGTTATGTTTAAATTACTGTCATATTGAGTGTTACAGTATACAGTCATATTGAGTAAAACCTCATTTTTGTATTTGCAAACCATTGAAAAACAACTGTATCTAGTAAAACTCACATGTATTCAACATCACAGGCATTTTTAGACATTTGGCACGTTTGGATTAGGAATTATGTTGGAATACATTTTTATTGCTTTTTTCGCATTATCTCAGGATTCTAAGTACATCACTGTCAAATTGAGTAGGAAATCAAATTTTGTTTTTTCAAACCTTACCAAATGTTTTTTTTCTGGAAAACCCTCGAAGATGCATTTCTTCAGGCATTATTAGACTATTTGCATGTGTATTTTTGGAGTTATGTCTCAAAAACTGTCATTTTGAGTGTGACCAATATGAGGCCAGTAAAATCTAATATTTGTATTTGTGATTCTTTCCAAAATACCTGATTCTGGTAAAACTTACATAAATTCAATATTAAAGGCTTTTTAAGACAAATTTCATATTTGGTTTTGGAGTTATGATTATAAACCTTTCATATTTAGTATGACAGTTACACTGTTATATTGAATAAAAAAACTAACTTGTGTCTTTGCAAACCTTACAAAAATTCATTTTTCTAGTACAACTAACAAAAAAACATATCTCTGGGCATTATTAGCCATTTTGCATGTGTTGTTTAGAAGTTATGTTTGAATACATTTTTATTGCTTTTTTCGCATTATCTCAGGATTCTAAGACTATTATAGTCATATTGAGTAAAAAACTACTTTTTGCATTTGCAAGATTTAAAAAAGCATATGTTTCGAGTAAAACTCCCAAAGATGCATTATTTCAGGCATTATTAGCCATTTTTCATGTGTGGTGTAGGAGTTATGTTTAAATAACTGTCATATTGAGTGTAACAGTATACAGTCATATAGAGTAAAACCTCATTTTGTATTTGCAAACCATTGAAAAACAACTGTATCTAGTAAAACTCACATGTATTCAACATCACAGGCATTTTTAGACATTTGGCACGTTTGGATTAGGAATTATGTTGGAATACATTTTTATTGCTTTTTTCGCATTATCTCAGGATTCTAAGTACATCACTGTCAAATTGAGTAACAAATCAAATTTTGTTTTTGCAAACCTCACCAAATGTTTTTTTTTCTGGAAAACCCTCGAAGATGCATTTCTTCAGGCATTATTAGACTATTTGCATGTGTATTTTTGGAGTTATGTCTCAAAAACTGTCATTTTGAGTGTGACCAATATGAGGCCAGTAAAATCTAATATTTGTATTTGTGATTCTTTCCAAAATACCTGATTCTGGTAAAACTTACATAAATTCAATATTAAAGGCTTTTTAAGACAAATTTCATATTTGGTTTTGGAGTTATGATTATAAACCTTTCATATTTAGTATGACAGTTACACTGTTATATTGAATAAAAAAATTAACTTGTGTCTTTGCAAACCTTACAAAAATTCATTTTTCTAGTACAACTAACAAAAAAACATATCTCTGGGCATTATTAGCCATTTTGCATGTGTTGTTTAGAAGTTATGTTTGAATACATTTTTATTGCTTTTTTCGCATTATCTCAGAATTCTAAGACTATTATAGTCATATTGAGTAAAAAACGACTTTTTGCATTTGCAAGATTTAAAAAAGCATATGTTTCGAGTAAAACTCCCAAAGATGCATTATTTCAGGCATTATTAGCCATTTTTCATGTGTGGTGTAGGAGTTATGTTTAAATAACTGTCATATTGAGTGTTACAGTATACAGTCAGATTGAGTAAAACCTCATTTTTGTATTTGCAAACCATTGAAAAACAACTGTATCTAGTAAAACTCACATGTATTCAACATCACAGGCATTTTTAGACATTTGGCACGTTTGGATTAGGAATTATGTTGGAATACATTTTTATTGCTTTTTTCGCATTATCTCAGGATTCTAAGTACATCACTGTCAAATTGAGTAACAAATCAAATTTTGTTTTTGCAAACCTTACCAAATGTTTTTTTTCTGGAAAACTCTCGAAGATGCATTTCTTCAGGCATTATTAGACTATTTGCATGTGTATTTTTGGAGTTATGTTTCAAAAACTGTCATTTTGAGTGTGACCAATATGAGGCCAGTAAAATCTAATATTTTTATTTGGGATTCTTTCCAAAATACCTGATTCTGGTAACTCTTACATAAATTCAATATTAAAGGCTTTTCAAGACAAATTTTATATTTAGTTTTGGAGTTATTATTATAAACCTTTCATATTTAGTATGACAGTTACACTGTTATATTGAATAAAAAAACTAACTTGTGTCTTTGCAAACCTTACAAAAATTCATTTTTCTAGTACAACTAACAAAAAAACATATCTCTGGGCATTATTAGCCATTTTGCATGTGTTGTTTAGAAGTTATGTTTGAAAACATTTTTATTGCTTTTTTCGCATTATCTCAGGATTTTAAGACTATTATAGTCGTATTGAGTAAAAAACTACTTTTTGCATTTGCAAGATTTAAAAAAGCATATGTTTCGAGTAAAATTCCCAAAGATGCATTATTTCAGGCATTATTAGCCATTTTTCATGTGTGGTGTAGGAGTTATGTTTAAATAACTGTCATATTGAGTGTTACAGTATACAGTCAGATTGAGTAAAACCTCATTTTTGTATTTGCAAACCATTGAAAAACAACTGTATCTAGTAAAACTCACATGTATTCAACATCACAGGCATTTTTAGACATTTGGCACGTTTGGATTAGGAATTATGTTGGAATACATTTTTATTGCTTTTTTCGCATTATCTCAGGATTCTAAGTACATCACTGTCAAATTGAGTAACAAATCAAATTTTGTTTTTGCAAACCTCACCAAATGTTTTTTTTTCTGGAAAACCCTCGAAGATGCATTTCTTCAGGCATTATTAGACTATTTGCATGTGTATTTTTGGAGTTATGTCTCAAAAACTGTCATTTTGAGTGTGACCAATATGAGGCCAGTAAAATCTAATATTTGTATTTGTGATTCTTTCCAAAATACCTGATTCTGGTAAAACTTACATAAATTCAATATTAAAGGCTTTTTAAGACAAATTTCATATTTGGTTTTGGAGTTATGATTATAAACCTTTCATATTTAGTATGACAGTTACACTGTTATATTGAATAAAAAAATTAACTTGTGTCTTTGCAAACCTTACAAAAATTCATTTTTCTAGTACAACTAACAAAAAAACATATCTCTGGGCATTATTAGCCATTTTGCATGTGTTGTTTAGAAGTTATGTTTGAATACATTTTTATTGCTTTTTTCGCATTATCTCAGAATTCTAAGACTATTATAGTCATATTGAGTAAAAAACGACTTTTTGCATTTGCAAGATTTAAAAAAGCATATGTTTCGAGTAAAACTCCCAAAGATGCATTATTTCAGGCATTATTAGCCATTTTTCATGTGTGGTGTAGGAGTTATGTTTAAATAACTGTCATATTGAGTGTTACAGTATACAGTCAGATTGAGTAAAACCTCATTTTTGTATTTGCAAACCATTGAAAAACAACTGTATCTAGTAAAACTCACATGTATTCAACATCACAGGCATTTTTAGACATTTGGCACGTTTGGATTAGGAATTATGTTGGAATACATTTTTATTGCTTTTTTCGCATTATCTCAGGATTCTAAGTACATCACTGTCAAATTGAGTAACAAATCAAATTTTGTTTTTGCAAACCTTACCAAATGTTTTTTTTCTGGAAAACTCTCGAAGATGCATTTCTTCAGGCATTATTAGACTATTTGCATGTGTATTTTTGGAGTTATGTTTCAAAAACTGTCATTTTGAGTGTGACCAATATGAGGCCAGTAAAATCTAATATTTTTATTTGGGATTCTTTCCAAAATACCTGATTCTGGTAACTCTTACATAAATTCAATATTAAAGGCTTTTCAAGACAAATTTTATATTTAGTTTTGGAGTTATTATTATAAACCTTTCATATTTAGTATGACAGTTACACTGTTATATTGAATAAAAAAACTAACTTGTGTCTTTGCAAACCTTACAAAAATTCATTTTTCTAGTACAACTAACAAAAAAACATATCTCTGGGCATTATTAGCCATTTTGCATGTGTTGTTTAGAAGTTATGTTTGAAAACATTTTTATTGCTTTTTTCGCATTATCTCAGGATTTTAAGACTATTATAGTCGTATTGAGTAAAAAACTACTTTTTGCATTTGCAAGATTTAAAAAAGCATATGTTTCGAGTAAAATTCCCAAAGATGCATTATTTCAGGCATTATTAGCCATTTTTCATGTGTGGTGTAGGAGTTATGTTTAAATAACTGTCATATTGAGTGTTACAGTATACAGTCAGATTGAGTAAAACCTCATTTTTGTATTTGCAAACCATTGAAAAACAACTGTATCTAGTAAAACTCACATGTATTCAACATCACAGGCATTTTTAGACATTTGGCACGTTTGGATTAGGAATTATGTTGGAATACATTTTTATTGCTTTTTTCGCATTATCTCAGGATTCTAAGTACATCACTGTCAAATTGAGTAACAAATCAAAATTTGTTTTTGCAAACCTTACCAAATGTTTTTTTTTCTGGAAAACCCTCGAAGATGCATTTCTTCAGGCATTATTAGACTATTTGCATGTGTATTTTTGGAGTTATGTTTACAAAAACTGTCATTTTGAGTGTGACCAATATGAGGCCAGTAAAATCTAATATTTGTATTTGGGAGTTCTTTCCAAAATACCTGATTCAGGTAAAACTTACATAAATTCAATATTAAAGGCTTTTCAAGACAAATTTCATATTTAGTTTTGGAGTTATTATTATAAACCTTTCATATTTAGTATGACAGTTACACTGTTATATTGAATAAAAAAAACTAACTTGTGTCTTTGCAAACCTTACAAAAATTCATTTTTCTAGTACAACTAACAAAAAAACATATCTCTGGGCATTATTAGCCATTTTGCATGTGTTGTTTAGAAGTTACGTTTGAATACATTTTTATTGCTTTTTTTCACAATATCTCAGGATTGTAAGACTATTATAGTCGTATTGAGTAAAAAACTACTTTTTGCATTTGCAAGATTTAAAAAAGCATATGTTTCGAGTAAAACTCCCAAAGATGCATTATTTCAGGCATTATTAGCCATTTTTCATGTGTGGTGTTAGGAGTTTATGTTTAAATAACTGTCATATTGAGTGTTACAGTATACAGTCATATTGAGTAAAACCTCATTTTTGTATTTGCAAACCATTGAAAAAACAACTGTATCTAGTAAAACTCACATGTATTCAACATCACAGGCATTTTTAGACATTTGGCACGTTTGGATTAGGAATTATTGTTGGAATACATTTTTATTGCTTTTTTCGCATTATCTCAGGATTCTAAGTACATCACTGTCAAATTGAGTAAGCAAATCAAATTTTGTTTTATGAAAACCTTACCAAATGTTTTTTTTCTGGAAAACTCTCGAAGATGCATTTCTTCAGGCATTATTAGACTATTTGCATGTGTATTTTTGGAGTTATGTCTCAAAAACTGTCATTTTGAGTGTGACCAATATGAGGCCAGTAAAATCTAATATTTTGTATTTGTGATTCTTTCCAAAATACCTGATTCTGGTAAAACTTACATAAATTCAATATTAAAGGCTTTTTAAGACAAATTTCATATTTGGTTTTGGAGTTATGATTATAAACCTTTCATATTTAGTATGACAGTTACACTGTTATATTGAATAAAAAATTAACTTGTTGTCTTTGCAAACCTTACAAAAAATCATTTTTCTAGTACAAACTAACAAAAAAACATATCTCTGGGCATTATTAGCCATTTTGCATGTGTTGTTTAGAAGTTATGTTTGAATACATTTTTATTGCTTTTTTCGCATTATCTCAGAATTCTAAGACTATTATAGTCATATTGAGTAAAAAACTACTTTTTGTATTATGCAAGATTTAAAAAAGCATATGTTTCGAGTAAAACTCCGCAAAGATGCATTATTTCAGGCATTATTAGCCATTTTTTCATGTGTTGGTGTAGGAGTTATGTTTAAATAACTGTCATATTGAGTGTTACAAGTATACAGTCATATTGAGTAAAACCACATTGTAGTATTTGCAAACCATTGAAAAACAACTGTATCTAGTAAAACTCACATGTATTCAATGTCACAGGCATTTTTAGACATTTTGCACGTTTGGATTCAGGAATTATGTTAGGAATACATTTTTATTGCTTTTTTCGCATTATCTCAGGATTCTAAGTACATCACTGTCCAAATTGAGTAACAAATCAAATGTTGTTTTTGCAAACCTTACCAAATGTTTTTTTTTCTGGAAAACTCTCGAAGATGCATTTCTTCAGGCATTATTAGACTATTTGCATGTGTATTTTTGGAGTTATGTTTCAAAAACTGTCATTTTGAGTTGTGACCAATATCGAGGCCAGTAAAATCTAATATTTGTATTTGGGATTCTTTCCAAAATACCCTGATTCTGGTAACTCTTACATAAATTCAATATTAAAGGCTTTTCAAGACAAATTTCATATTTGGTTTTGGAGTTATGATTATACACCTTTCATATTTAGTATGAACAGTTACACTGTTATATTGAATAAAAAAAACTAACTTGTGTCTTTGCAAACCTTACAAAAATTCATTTTTCTAGTACAAACTAACAAAAAAACATATCTCTGGGCATTATTAGCCATTTTGCATGTGTTGTTTAGAAGTTATGTTTGAATACATTTTTATTGCTTTTTTCGCATTATCTCAGGATTGTAAGACTATTATAGTCCGTATTGAGTAAAAAACTACTTTTTGCATTTGCAAGATTTAAAAAAGCATATGTTTCGAGTAAAACTCCCAAAGATGCATTATTTCAGGCATTATTAGCCATTTTTTCATGTGTGGTGTAGGAGTTATGTTTAAATAACTGTCATATTGAGTGTTACAGTATACAGTCAGATTGAGTAAAACCTCATTTTTGTATTTGCAAACCATTGAAAAACAACTGTATCTAGTAAAACTCACATGTATTCAACATCACAGGCATTTTTAGACATTTGGCACGTTTGGATTAGGAATTATGTTGGAATACATTTTTTATTGCTTTTTTCGCATTATCTCAGGATTCTAAGTACATCACTGTCACAATTGAGTAACAAATCAAATATTGTTTTTGCAAACCTTACCAAATGTTTTTTTTTCTGGAAAATCCCTCGAAGATGCATTACTTCAGGCATTATTAGACTATTTGCATGTGTATTTTTGGAGTTATGTCTCAAAAACTGTCATTTTGAGTGTGACCAATATGAGGCCAGTAAAATCTAATATTTGTATTTGTGATTCCTTTCCAAAATACCTGATTCTGGTAAAACTTACATAAATTCAATATTAAAGGCTTTTTAAGACAAATTTCATATTTGGTTTTGGATGTTATGATTATAAACCTTTCATATTTAGTATGACAGTTACACTGTTATAATTGAATAAAAAAACTAACTTGTGTCTTTGCAAACCTTACAAAAATTCATTTTTCTAGTACAACTAACAAAAAAACATATCTCTGGGCATTATTAGCCATTTTGCATGTGTTGTTTAGAAATTATGTTTTGAATACATTTTTATTGCTTTTTTCGCATTATCTCAGGATGTAAGACTATTATAGTCGTATTGAGTAAAAAACTACTTTTTGCATTTGCAAGATTTAAAAAGCAATATGTTTCGAGTAAAACTCCCAAAGATGCATTATTTCAGGCATTATTAGCCATTTTTCATGTGTGGTGTAAGGAGTTATGTTTAAATAACTGTCATATTGAGTGTTACAGTATACAGTCATATTGAGTAAAACCTCATTTTTGTATTTGCAAACCATTGAAAAACAACTGTATCTAGTAAAACTCGCATGTATTCAACATCACAGGCATTTTTAGACATTTGGCACGTTTGGATTAGCGAATTATGTTGGAATACATTTTTATTGCTTTTTTCGCATTATCTCAGGATTCTAAGTACATCACTGTCAAATTGAGTAACAAATCAAATTTTGTTTTTGCAAACCTTACCAAATGTTTTTTTTTCTGGAAAACTCTCGAAGATGCATTTCTCTCAGGGCATTATTAGACTATTTGCATGTGTATTTTTGGAGTTATGTCTCAAAAACTGTCATTTTGAGTGTGACCAATATGAGGCCAGTAAAATCTAATATTTCTTTCCAAAATACCTGATTCTGGTAAAACTTACATAAATTCAATATTAAAGGCTTTTTAAGACAATTTCATATTTGGTTTTGGAGTTATGATTATAAACCTTTCATATTTAGTATGACAGTTACACTGTTATATTGAATAAAAAAACTAACTTGTGTCTTTGCAAACCTTACAAAAATTCATTTTTCTAGTACAACTAACAAAAAAACATATCTCTGGGCATTATTAGCCATTTTGCATGTGTTGTTTAGAAGGTTATGTTTGAATACATTTTTATTGCTTTTTTCGCATTATCTCAGGATTCTAAGTACATTAGTGTCACATTGAGTAACAAATCAAATTTTGTTTTTTGCAAACCTTACCAAATGTTTTTTTTTCTTGAAAACTCTCGAAGATGCATTTCTTCAGGCATTATTAGACATTTTTGCATGTGTATTTTTGGAGTTATGTTTTCAACAAATGTCATTTTGAGCGTGACCAATATGAGGCCATTAAAATCTAATATTTGTATTTGTGATTCTTTCCAAAATACCTGATTCTGCTAAAACTTACATGAACTCAATATTAAAGGCTTTTTAAGACAAATTTCATATTTGGTTTTGGAGTTATGATTATAAACCTTTCATATTTAGTATGACAGTTACAGTGATATATTGAATAAAAAAAATAACTTGTGTCTTTGCAAACCTTACAAAAGATCATTTTTCTAGTACATACTAACCAAAAAACCTTATCTCTAGGCATTATTAGCCATTTTTCATGTGTTGTTTAGAAGTTATGTTTGAATACATTTTTTATTGCTTTTTTCGCATTATCTCAGGATTCTAAGACTATTATAGTCATATTGGAGTAAAAAACTACTTTTTGCATTTGCAAGATTTAAAAAAGCATATGTTTCTAGTGAAACCCCCAAAGATGCATTATTTCAGGCATTATTAGCCATTTTTCATGTGTGGTGTAGGAGTTATGTTTAAATAACTGTCATATTGAGTGTTACAGTATACAGTCATATTGAGTAAACACCTCATTTTTGTATTTGAAAACCATTGAAAAACTACTGTATCTAGTAAAACTCACATGTATTCAATATCACAGGCATTTTTAGACATTTTGCACGTTTGGATTAGGAATTATGTTGGAATACATTTTTATTGCTTTTTTCGCATTATCTCAGGATTCTAAGTACATTACTGTCACATTGAGTAACAAATCAAATTTTGTTTTTGCAAACCTTACCAAATGTTTTTTTTTCTGGAAAACTCTCGAAGATGCATTTCTTCAGGCATTATTAGACACTTTGCATGTGTATTTTTGGAGTTATGTTTCAAAAACTGTCATTTTGAGTTAGGTGACCAATATGAGGCCAGTAAAATCTAATATTTTGTATTTGTGAACCTTTCCAAAATACCTGATTCTGCTAAAACTTACATAAATTCAATATTAAATGCTTTTTAAGACAAATTTTATATTTGGTTTTGGAGTTATGTATTATTAAACCTTTCATATTTAGTATGGACGGTTACAGTGTTATATTGAATAAAAAAAACTAACTTGTGTCTTTGCAAACCTTAAAAAAGATCATTTTTCTAGTACAACTAACAAAAAAACATATCACTAGGCATTATTAGCCATTTTGCATGTGTTGTTTGGAAGTTATGTTTGAATACATTTTCATTGCTTTTTTCGCATTATCTCAGGATTGTACGACTATTATAGTCGTATTGAGTAAAAAAACTACTCTTTGCATTTGCAAGATTTAAAAAAGCATATGTTTCGAGTAAAACTCCCAAAGATGGATTATTTCAGGCATTATTAGCACATTTTTCATGTGTGGCGTAGGAGTTATGTTTAAATAACTGTCATATTGAGTGTTACAGCATACAGTCATATTGAGTAAAACCTAAGTTTTGTATTTGCAAACCACAGAAAAACATCTGTATCTAGTAATAATCACATGTATTCAATATCACTATGCATTTTTAGACATTTTGCACGTTTGGATTTAGAATTATGTTGGAATACATTTGTATTGCTTTTTTCGCATCTATCCTCAGGATTCTAAGTACATCACTGTCAAATTGAGTAACAAATCAAATTTTGTTTTTGCAAACCTTACCAAATGTTTTTTTTCTGGAAAACTCTCGAAGATGCATTTCTTCAGGCATTATTAGACTATTTGCATGTGTATTTTTGGAGTTATGTTTCAAAAAACTGTCATTTTGAGTGTGACCAATATGAGGCCAGTAAAATCTAATATTTGTATTTGTGAACCTTTCCAAAATACCTGATTCTGCTAAAACTTACATAAATTCAATATTAAAGGCTTTTTAAGACAAATTTTATATTTGGTTTTGGAGTTATGATTATAAACCTTTCATATTTAGTATGACAGTTACAGTGTTATATTGAATAAAACAAACTAAACTTGTGTCTTTGCAAACCTTACAAAAGATCATTTTTTCTAGTAACAACTAACAAAAAAACATATCTCGAGGCATTATTAGACATTTTGCACGTTTGGATTTAGAATTATGTTGGAATACATTTGTATTGCTTTTTTCGCATTATCTCAGGATTCTAAGTACATTACTGTCAAATTGAGTAACAAATCAAATTTGTTTTTGCTAAGCTTACAAAATGTTTTTTTTCTGGAAAACTCTCGAAGATGCATTTCATCAGGGATTATTAGACATTTTGCATGTGTATTTTTGGAGTTATGTTTCAACAACTGTCATTTTGAGTGTGACCAATATGAGGCCAGTAAAAACTAATATTTGTATTTGTGATTATTTCCAAAATACCTGATTCTGCTAAAACGTACATAAATTCAATATTAAAGGCTTTTTAAGACAAATTTCATATTTGGTTTTGGAGTTATGATTATAAACCTTTCATATTTAGTATGACAGTTACACTGTTAAATTGAATAAAAAAACTAACTTGTGTCTTTGCAAACCTTACAAAAGATCATTTTTCTAGTACAACTAACAAAAAAAACATATCTCTGGGCATTATTAGCCATTTTTGCATGTGTTGTTTAGAAGTTATGTTTTGAATACATTTTCATTGCTTTTTTCGCATTATCTCAGGATTCTAAGACTATTATAGTCATATTGAGTAAAAAACTACTTTTTGCATTTGCAAGATTTAAAAAAAGCATATATTTCGAGTAAAACTCGCAAAGATGCATTATTTCAGTTATTATTAGCCATTTTTTTCATGTGTGGTGTAGGAGTTATGTTTAAAGAACTGTCATATTGAGTGTTACAGTATACAGTCATATTGAGTAAAACCTCATTTTGTATTTGCAAACCATTGAAAAACAACTGTATCTAGTAAAACTCACATGTATTCAATATCACAGGCATTTTTAGACACTTTGCACGTTTGGATTAGGAATTAT
Organism: Nerophis ophidion; assembly: GCF_033978795.1. NCBI lineage: Eukaryota > Metazoa > Chordata > Actinopteri > Syngnathiformes > Syngnathidae > Nerophis > Nerophis ophidion. Next base: position 418,688 of record NW_026906992.1, on the reverse strand, counting down.
GTAGGAATACATTTTTATTGCTTTTTTCGCATTATCTCAGGATTCTAAGTACATTACTGTCACATTGAGTAACAAATCAAATTTTGTTTTTGCAAACCTTACCAAATGTTTTTTTTTTTTCTGGAAAACTCTCGAAGATGCATTTCTTCAGGGATTATTAGACATTTTGCATGTGTATTTTTGGAGTTATGTTTCAACAACTGTCATTTTGAGTGTGACCAATATGAGGCCAGTAAAATCTAATATTTTGTATTTGTGATTCTTTCCAAAATACCTGATTCTGCTAAAACTTACATAAATTCAATATTAAAGGCTTTTAAGACAAATTTCATATTTGGTTTTGGAGTTATGATTATAAACCTTTCATATTTAGTATGACAGTTACAGTGTTATATTGAATAAAAAAAACTAACTTTTGTCATTGCAAACCTTACAAAAGATCATTTTTCTAGTACAACTAACAAAAAAAACATATCTCTGGGCATTATTAGCCATTTTGCATGTGTTGTTTAGAAGTTATGTTTGAATACATTTTTATTGCTTTTTTCGCAATATCTCAGGATTGTAAGACTATTATTGTCGTATTGAGTAAAAAAACTACTTTTTTGCATTTGCAAGATTTAAAAAAGCATATGTTTCGAGTAAAACTCCCAAAGATGCATTATTTCAGGCATTATTAGCTGTTTTTCATGTGTGGTGTAGGAGTTATGTTTAAATAACTGTCATATTGAGTGTTACAAGTATACAGTCATATTGAGTAAAACCTAATTTTTGTATTTGCAAACCACAGAAAAACATCTGTATCTAGTAATACTCACATGTATTCAATATCACATGCAATTTTTAGACATTTTGCACGTTTGGATTTAGAATTATGTTGGAATACATTTGTATTGCTTTTTTCGCATTAATCTCAGGATTCTAAGTACAATTACTGTCAAATTGAGTAACAAATCAAAATTTTGTTTTTGCAAACCCTTACCAAATGTTTTTTTTTCTGGAGAACTCTCGAAGATGCATTTCTTCAGTTATTATTAGACATTTTACATGTGTATTTTTGGAGTATATGTTTCAAAAACTGTCATTTTGAGTGTGACCAATATGAGGCCAGTAAAATCTAATATTTGTATTTTTGAACCTTTCCAAAATACCTGATTTTGCTAAAACTTACATAAATTCAATATTAAAGGCTTTTAAGAAAATTTCATATTGGTTTTGAAGTTATGATTATAAACCTTTCATATTTAGTATGACAGTTACACCTGTTAAATTGAATAAAAAAACTAACTTGTGTCCTTGCAAACCTTACAAAATATATATTTTTTTGTACAACTAAAAAAAAAACATATCTCTAGGCATTATTAGCCATTTTGCATGTGTTGTTTATAAGTTGTTTGAATACAATTTTATTGCTTTTTTCGAATTATCTCAGGATTGTAAGACTATTATAGTCAAATTGAGTAAAAAACTACTTTTTTCACTTGCAAGATACAAAAAAACATATGTCCTCGAGTAAAACTCCCAAAGATGCATTATTTCAGGCATTATTAGCTATATTTTCTCATGTGTGGTGTAGGAGTTATGTTTAAATAACTGTCATTTTGAGTGTTACAGTATACAGTCATATTGAGTAAAACCTCATTGTAGTATTTGCAAACCATTGAAAATACAACTGTATCTAGTAAAACTCACATGTATTCAACATCACAGGCATTTTTAGACATTTGGCACGTTTTGGATTAGGAATTATGTTGGAATACATTTTTATTGCTTTTTTCGCATTAATCTCAGGATTCTAAGTACATCACTGTCAAATTGAGTAACAAATCAAATTTTGTTTTTGCAAACCTTACCAAATGTTTTTTTTTTCTGGACAACCCTCGAAGATGCATTTCTTCAGGCATTATTAGACCTATTTGCATGTGTATTTTTGGAGAGTTATGTCTCAAAAACTGTCATTTGAGTGTGACCAATATGAGGCCAGTAAAAATCTAATATTTGTATTTGTGATTCTTTCCAAAATACCTGATTCTGTAAAAACTTACATAAATTCGATATTAAAGGCTTTTTTAAGACAAATTTCATATTTGGTTTTGGAGTTATGATTATAAACCTTTCATATTTAGTATGACAGTTACACTGTTATATTGAATAAAAAAAACTAACTTGTGTCTTTGCAAACCTTACAAAATTCATTTTTTCTAGTACAACTAACAAAAAAACATATCTCTGGGCATTATTAGCCATTTTGCATGTGTTGTTTTAGAAGTTATGTTTGAATACATTTTTATTGCTTTTTTCGCATTATCTCAGGATTCTAAGACTATTATAGTCATATTGAGTAAAACAACTACTTTTTGCATTTGCAAGATTTAAATAAGCATATGTTTCGAGTAAAACTCCCAAAGATGCATTATTTCAGGCATTATTAGCCATTTTTCATGTGTGTGGTGTAGGAGTTATGTTTAAATAACTGTCATATTGAGTGTTACAGTATACAGTCATATTGAGTAAAACCTCATTTTTGTATTTGCAAACCATTGAAAAACAACTGTATCTAGTAAAACTCACATGTATTCAACATCACAGGCATTTTTAGACATTTGGCACGTTTGGATTAGGAATTATGTTGGGAATACATTTTTATTGTTTTTTTCGCATTATCTCAGGATTCTAAGTACATCACTGTCAAATTGATTAACAAATCAAATTTTGTTTTTGCAAACCTTACCAAATGTTTTTTTTTTCTGGAAAACCCTCGAAGATGCATTTCTTCAGGCATTATTAGATTATTGCTTTTTGCATTATCTTAGGATTCTAAGAACATTATAGTCATATTGAGTAGAACAAAAAATTTTTGCATTACAAATATTTAAAAAAGCAATCGTTTCGAGTAAAACTCCCAAAAATGCATTATTTCAGGCATTATTAGCCATTTTTCATGTGTGGTGTAGGAGTTATGTTATGTAACTGTCATATTGAGTGTTACAGTATACAGTCATAATTGAATAAAACCAAATTTTTGTATTTGCAAACCATAGAAAAGCAACTGTATCTAGTAAAACTCACATGGATTCAATATCACAGGCATTTTTAGACAATTTGCACGTTTGGGATTAGGAATTATGTTGGAATACATTTTTATTGCTCTATTTGCATTATCTCAGGATGTTAAGTACATTACTGTCAAATTGGGGTAAAACATTTCTTTTTGTTTCTGCAAACCTAACAAAATGTTTTTCTATTCCAGTAAAACAAATATATATTTTTTCAGCATTTTTTGTGTATTTTGCATGTGTATTTTTGGAGATATGGTTCAAATAACTGTCTTATTGAGTGTGACCAATGTGAGGCCAGTAAAACCCAAATGTTTGTATTTGTGAACCTTTCCAAAATACCTAATTCAGGTAAAACTCACATAAAGTCAATATTACAGGCTTTTTTAGACAGATTTCATGTTTGGTTTTGGAGTTATGTTTATGAACCTTTCATATTTAGTATGACAGTAATACTGTTATATCGAATAAAAAAAACAAACTTGTATCTTTGAAAACACTGTAAAAATGAATTCTGTAAAAAAACGGTCATTTACTGGCAGCTACGGGCTGTCAAACAAAAAACCATAAAATTAAAGTAAAACATTGTAAACCAGGGCTTCACGGTGGGAGAGGGGTTAGTGCGTCTGCCTCACAATACGAAGTTCCTGCAGTCCTGGGTTCAAATCCAGGCTCGGGATCTTTCTGTGTGGAGTTTGCATGTTCTCCCCGTGAATGCGTGGGTTCCCTCCGGGTACTCCTGCTTCCTCCCACTTCCAAAGACATGCACCTGGGGATAGGTTGATTGGCAACACTAAATTGGCCCTAGTGTGTGAATGTGAGTGTGAATGTTGTTTGTCTATCTGTGTTGGCCCTGCGATGAGGTGGCGACTTGTCCAGGGTGTACCACCGCCTTCCGCCCGATTGTAGCTGAGATAGGCGCCAGCGCCCCCCGCGACCCCAAAAGGGTATAAGCGGTAGAAAATGGATGGATGGATGGAACATTGTAAACCAAATAATGATCAAAAACATTATATTTACAGAAATTTTCATGAAATGTTTTGGGGAGAAATATCGTAGTTTTACAGATTTTTACAAAATTATTAAGATCAACCACCTTTAATAAAGTGACGATGCAAACAGTTCCGCAGAAAAAAAAAAAACTTTATTCTTCAGAGTTTTTCCAAATAATTACGATCAACCACCTTTAGTGAAGTGACAATGCTGGCGGTTCCACAGAAAAATACCATTGTTAAACAGATTTTTTCTGAATTGTTAGGATCAGGGGGTGTTTCATTGACTTTAGCAGGGGGCCACTGGATGCAGGAAATTGATACAAAGTGGGTTAACCTTGCATGAATGGCTATCCCACCCTAGCTACATACTTACCATTCCTATCATTTTACCACGAAAATTTCACTGACCCTAATGTAGGGTTGACTCAAAGTTTGCGCCGGGCGAATATGACACGTAATACAATGGTGGGTTTTATTGAACGCTCATTCATCAAATCATCAGCGTACCAATTGAGGCATGTGATGACCACGGTTTTGTCGTTCATTTGAAAGGTGACTGCAAGATATACTTGGTCAACAGCCACACAGGTCACACTGACGGTGGCTCTACAAAACAACTTTAACACTGTTACAAATATGCACCACACCTGTGAACCCACATCGAACAAGAATGATAAACACATTTCAGGAAAACATCCTCACTGTAATAAAACATAAACACAACATAACAAATACCCAGAAGCCCAAGCAGCGCTGACTCTTCCGGGCTACAATCCCGCTACCGCCCAACCCCGTGCCCCAAAACATCACCGGCCCCCTCCGTGCGTTGGTTGAGCTGGGCGGGGTTAGGTGGGTGGGGGTGTATATTGTAACACATGGAATTCTAGGAATACTTTCTGTTGTGTTAATGTTGTGTTACGGCTGACGATGTTCTCCTGAAATGTGTTTTGTCAGTCTTGTTTGATGTGGCTCCACAGTGTGGCGCATATTTGTAACATTGTTAAAGTCGTTTTGTACGGCCACCGTCAGTGTGATCTGTAAGGCTGTTGACTGTTGATTAAGTATGTCTTGCAGTCATTCATGTATGTCATATTACAGGGAAAAAAATGTAATAGTTAGTTTGAGCATAAACCTTTTATAAGAGGCTACATATATTTTCGCTTTGAATGTGAAAATACACATAAATATTAAAAAAAATTTGATTTACCTTAAAATTACATATAAAACTTTTAGATTGTTAGTATGGACACATACTTTGTATATAACAAGCTACATATTTAATTAAAGTTAATTACTGTAATTTTACATGAATTGAAAGTAATTTGAGAAAACAGAAAATAATATGTATAATTAATTTGGTATTTTTCTGTAAAAAAAATAGGAATATACATAGTTCGTCATTACTGGTATATTATTCAAAATAACAGGCAGTTTGTTTATTTACAGATAATGTCTTGAATTCTACAGTTTTATAACCTATCTAAAAAAAATGAAAAATTACAGTAGAAATTTAAAGTAAACTAACCATAAAATTTGATTTTTTTTTTTTTACAGTGAACCCCTACAAAAGATCATTTTTCTACTACAACTAACAAAGATACACATCTCTAGGCATTATTAGCCGTTTTGCATGTGTTGTTTAAAAGTTGTGTTTGAAAACTTTTTTATTGCTTTTTTCGCATTATCTCAGGATTCCAAGAACATTATTGTCATATTGAGTAAAAAAACTATTTTTTGCATTGCAAAGATTTAAAAAAACAATCGTTTCGAGTAAAACTCCCAAAGATGCATTATTTCAGGCATTATTAGCACACTCACATGGATTCAATATCACAGGCATTTTTAGACATTTTGCACGTTTGGATTAGGAATTATGTTGGAATACATTTTTATTGCTCTTTTTGCATTATCTCAGGATTTTAAGTACATTACTGTCAAATTGGGTAGAACATTTCTTTTTGTTTTTGCAAACCTTACAAAATGTTTTTTTTATTCAGTAAAACTCACAAAGATACATTTCTTCAGGCATTTTTTGTAATTTTGCATGTGTATTTTTGGAGATAGGGTTCAAAAACTGTCTTATTGAGTGTGACCAATGTGAGGCCAGTAAAACCAAATTTTTGTATTTGTGAACCTTTCCAAAATACCTAATTCAGGTAAAACTCACATAAAGTCAAAATTCAGGCTTTTTTAGACAGATTTCATGTTTGGTTTTGGAGTTATGTTTATGAACCTTTCATATTTAGTATGACAGTTTTACTGTTATATTGAATAAAAAAACTAACTTTTATCTTTGCAAACACTGTAAAATAAATTTTGTAAAAAAACGGTCATTTACTGGCAGCTACGGCTGCCAAACAAAAACCATAAAACTAAAGTAAAACATTGTAAACCAAATAATGATCAAAAATATTATATTTACAGAAATTTTCATGAAACATTTTGGGGTGAAATATCGTAATTTTACAGATTTTAACTAAATTATTAAGATCAACCACCTTTAATAAAGTGACGATGCAAACAGTTCTGCAGAAAAATACCTTTATTCTAAAGAGTTTTTCCAAATTATTACGATCAACCACTTTTAGTAAAGTGACAATGCTGGCGGTTCCACAGAAAAATACCATTGTTTTACAGATTTTTTCTGAATTGTTAGGATCAGGGGTGTCTCATTGACTTTAGCGGGGGGCCACTGCATGCAGGAACTTGATGCAAAGTGGATTCACCTTGCATGAATGGCTACCCCACCCTAGCAACATACTTACCGATCCTACCATTTCACTGTGAGAATTTTACTGACCCTCATGTAGGATTGACCCAAAGTCTGGCCGGTTGACTTCTCATACACTCATTCACCAAATCATCAGCATGCCTACTGATGAGTGTGATGTGCATGGTATTGTCATGCACGTGATAGTGATTGCAAAACATACTTGGTCAACAGCCACACAGGTCACACTGCTGGTGGCTGTACAAACAACTTTAACACTGTTACAAAATATGCACCACACTGTGAATCCACATCGAACAAGAATGATAAACACATTTCAGGAAACCACCTCACTGTAACAAAACATACACACAACATAACATAACAAATACCTACAAGCCCATGCAGCGCTGACTCTTCCGGGCTACACCCCTGCTACCACCCAACCCCGCACCCCAAAACATCACCGCCCCCCTCCATGCGTTGGTTGAGGTGGGCGGGGTTAGGTGGTGGGGGTGTATATTGTAACACATGGAATTCTGGGTTTTGTTTTTGTTGTGTTAATGTTGTGTTACGGTGAAGATGTTCTCCTGAAATGTGTTTGTCATTCTTGTTTGATGTGGCTCCACAATGTGGCGCATATTTGTAACATTGTTAAATTTTTTTGTACGGCCACCGTCAGTGTGATTTGTAAGGCTGTTGACTGTTGATTAAGTATGTCTTGCAGTCACTCATGTATGTCATATTAGAGGGAAAAAAATGTAAATGTTAGTTTGAGCATAAACCTTTTATAAGAGGCTACATATATTTTTCGCCTGAAGGTGAAATACACATAAATATTAAAAAAAATTAATTTACCTTAAAATTACATTAACATTACAAAACATTTCTTTTTGTTTTTGCAAACCTTACAAAATGTTTTTTTTTCCAGTAAAACTCACAAAGATACATTTCTTCAGGCATTTTTTTGTAATTTTGCATGTGTATTTTTGGAGATATGGTTCAAAAACTGTCTTATTCAGTGTGACCAATGTGTGGCCAGTAAAACCAAATTTTTGTATTTGTGAAACTTTCCAAAATTCTTAATTCAGGTAAAACTCACATAAAGTCAATAATACAGGCTTTTTTAGACAGATTTCATCTTTGGTTTTGGAGTTATGTTTATGAACCTTTCATATTTAGTATGACAGTTATACTGTTATATTAAATAAAATGAAAAATTGTGTCTTCGCAAACACTGTAAAAATAAATTCTGTAAAAAAACGGTCATTTACTGGCAGCTACGGCTGCCAAACAAAAACCATAAAATTAAAGTAAAACATTGTAAACCAATAATGATCAAAAACATTATATTTACAGAAATTTTCATGAAAAGTTTTGGGGAGAAATATCGTAATTTTACAGATTTTTACTAAATTATTAAGATCAACCACCTTTAATAAAGTGACGATGCAAACAGTTCCGCAGAAAAAAAAAACCTTATTCTTAAGAGTATTTCCAAATTATTACGATCAACCACCTTTAGTGAAGTGACAATGCTGGCGGTTCCACAGAAAAATACCATTGTTTAACAGATTTTTTCTGAATTGTTAGGATCAGGGGTGTCTCATTGACTTTAGCGGGGGGGCCACTGGATACAGGAGATTGATACAAAGTGGGTTAACCTTGCATGAATGGCTATCCCACCCTAGCTACATACTTACCATTCCTATCATTTCACCACGAGAATTTCACTGACCCTCCTGTAGGGTTGACTCAAAGTTTGGCCGGGCGAATATGACACGTAACACAACGGTGGGTTTTATTGAGCGCTCATTCATCAAATCATCAGCGTGCCAATTGAGGCATGTGATGAGCACGGTTTTGTCATTCATTTGAAAGGTGACTGCAAGATATACTTGGTCAACAGCCACACAGGTCACACTGACGGTGGCTGTACAAACAACTTTAACACTGTTACAAATATGCACCACACTGTGAACCCACATCGAACAAGAATGATAAACACATTTCAGGAAAACATCCTCACTGTAATAAAACATAAACACAACATAACAAATACCTAGAAGCCCAAGCGGCGCTGACACTTCCGGGCTACAATCCCGCTACCACCCAACCCCGTGCCCCAAAAAAATCACCGCCCCCCCTCCGTGCGTAGGTTGAGCTGGGCGAGGTTAGGTGGTGGGGGTGTATATTGTAACACATGGAATTCTAGGAATTGTTTCTGTTGTGTTAATGTTGTGTTACGGTGACGATGTTCTCCTGAAATGTGTTTGTCAGTCTTGTTTGATGTGGCTCCACAGTGTGGCGCATATTTGTAACATTGTTAAAGATGTTTGTACGGCACTGTCAGTGTGATCTGTATGGCTGTTGACTGTTGATTAAGAATCTCTTGCAGTATATCAGGGACGTCATATTACAGTTTGAGCATACACATTTTATAAGAGGCTACATATATTTTTTTGACTTGAATGTGAAAATACACATAAATATTGAAAACATTTGATTTACCTTAAAATTACATATACAACTGTTAGATTGTTAGTATGAACAAATACTTTTATATAACAAGCTACATATTTAATTAAAGTTAATTACTGTAATTTTACATGAAATTGAAAGTCATTTGAGAAAACAGAAAATAATATGTATAAATAATTTGGTATTTTTCTGTAAAAAAAAAAGGAATATACATAGTTTGTCTACTGGCATATTACTTAAAATAACAGGCGTTTTTTTTTATTTACAGATAATGTCTTCAATTCTACAGATTTATAACCTATTTAAAAAAATTGAAAAATTATAGTAGAAATTTAGGGTAAACTAACCATACAAATAGGATTTTGTTTTCCCAGTGAACCCTACAAAGGATCATTTTTCTACTACAACTAACTAAGATACACATCTCTAGGAATTATTAGCCGTTTTGCATGTGTTGTTTAAAAGTTATGTTTGAAAACTTTTGTATTGCTTTTTTGCATTATCTCAGGATTCTAAGAACATTATAGTCATATCGAGTAAAAAATACTTTTTGCATTTGCAAGATTTAAAAAAGCATATGTTCCGAGTAAAACTCCCAAATATGCATTATTTCAGGCATTATTAGCCATTTTTCATGTGTGGTGTAGGAGTTATGTTTAAATAACTGTCATATTGAGTGTTACAGTATAGAGTCATATTGAGTAAAACCTAAATTTTGTATTTGCAAACCATAGAAAAACAACTGTACTATAGTAAAACTCACATGTATTCAATATCACAGGCATTTTAGACATTTTGCACGTTTGGATTAGGAATTATGTTGGAATACATTTTTATTGCTTTTTTCACATTATCTCAGGATTCTAAGTACATTACTGTCAAATTGAGTAAAAAATTATTTTTTGTTTTTGCAAACCCTACCAATTTTTTTTTTTCAGGAAAACTCTAAAAGATGCATTTCTTTAGGCATTATTAGACATTTTAGATTTCTACTTTTGGATTTATGTTTCAAAAACGGTAGTTTTGAGTACCACCAATATGAGGCCAGTAAAACCTAATTTTTGTATTTGTGAACCTTTCCAAAATACCTGAATCTGGTAAAATTTACATAAATTCAATATTAAAGGCTTTTTAAGACAAATTTCATATTTGGTTTTGGAGTTATGATTATAAACCTTTCATATTTAGTATGACAGTTACACTGTTATTTTGAATAAAAAAACTAACTTGTGTCTTTGCAAACCTTACAAAAGATCATTTTTCTAGTACAACTAACAAAAATACATATCTCTGGGCATTATTAGCCATTTTGCATGTGTTGTTTAGAAGTTATGTTTGAATACATTTGTATTGCTTTATTTCAGGCATTATTAGCCATTTTTCATGTGTGGTGTAGGAGTTATGTTCAAATAACTGTCATATTGAGTGTTACAGTATACAGTCATATTAAATAAAACCTCATTTTTGCATTTGCAAACCATGAAAAAACAACCAAATCTAGTAAAACTCACATGTATTCAAAATCACAGGCATTTTTAGACATTTTGCACGTTTGGATTAGGAATTATGTTGGAATTTATTTTTATTGCTTTTTTCGCATTATCTCATGATTCTAAGTACATTACTGTCAAATTTAGTTAAAAAAATTCAAATTTGTTTTTGCAAACCTTACCAAATGTTGTTTTTTTCCAATAAAAGTCTCAAAGATACATTTCTTCAGGTATTATTAGACATTTTGCATTTCTACTTTTGGAGTTATGTTTCAAAAACGGTCATTTTGAGTATGACCAATATGAAGCCAGTAAAACCTAATTTTTTTATTTGTGAACCTTTCCAAAATACTTGATTCTGGTAAAACTCACATACATTCAATATTACAGGCTTTTTTTTAGAAAAAAATCATGTTTAGTTTTGGAGTTATGATTATATACCTTTCATATTTATTATGACAGTTATACTGTTATATTGAATAAAAAAAACAACTTATGTCTTTGCAAACCTTACAAAAGATCATTTTTCTAGTACAACTAACAACAATTCATATCTCTAGGCATTATTAGCCATTTTGCATGTGTTGTTTAGAAATTATGTTTGAATACATTTTTATTGCTTTTTTCGCATTATCTCAGGATTCTAAGAACATTAGAGTCATATTGAGTAAAAAACTACATTTTGCATTTGCAAGATTTAAAAAAGCATATGTTTCGAGTAAAACTCCCAAAGATACATTATTTTTCTAGTACAACTAACAAAAAAACATATCTCTGGGCATTATTAGCCATTTTGCATGTGTTGTTTAGAAGTTATGTTTGAATACATTTTTATTGCTTTTTTCGCATTATATCAGGATTCTAAGACTATTATAGTCATATTGAGTAAAAAACTACTTTTTGCATTTGCAAGATTTAAAAAAGCATATATTTCGAGTAAAACTCGCAAAGATGCATTATTTCAGGCATTATTAGCCATTTTTCATATGTGGTGTGGGAGTTATGTTTAAATAACTGTCATATTGAGTGTTACAGTATACAGTCATATTGAGAAAAACCTCATTTTTGTATTTGCAAACCATTGAAAAACAACTGTATCTAGTAAAACTCACATGTATTCAATATCACAGGCATTTTTAGACATTTTGCACGTTTGAATTAGGAATTATGTTGGAATACATTTGTATTGCTTTTTTCGCATTATCTCAGGATTCTAAGTACATTACTGTCAAATTGAGTAACAAATCAAATTTTGTTTTTGCAAACCTTACCAAATGTTTTTTTTCTGAAAAACTCTCGAAGATGCTTTTCTTCAGTTATTATTAGACATTTTGCATGTGTATTTTTGCAGTTATGTTTCAAAAACTGTCATTTTGAGTGTGACCAATATGAGGCCAATAAAATGTAATGTTTGTATTTGTGATTCTTTCCAAAATACCTGATTCTGGTAAAATTTACATAAATTCAATATTAAAGGCTTTTTAAGACAAATTTCATATTTGGTTTTGGAGTTATGATTATAAACCTTTCATATTCAGTATGACAGTTACACTGTTATATTGAAAATGTATTCCAACATAATTCCTAATCCAAACGTGCAAAATGTCTAAAAATGCCTGTGATATTGAATACATGTGAGTTTTACTATAGTACAGTTGTTTTTCTATGGTTTGCAAATACAAAATTTAGGTTTTACTCAATATGACTGTATACTGTAACACTCAATATGACAGTTATTTAAACATAACTCCTACACCACACATAAAAAATGGCTAATAATGCCTGAAATTATGCATCTTCGGGAGTTTTACTCGGAACATATGCTTTTTTAAATCTTGCAAATGAAAAAAGTATTTTTTACTCAATATGGCTATAATGTTCTTAGAATCCTGAGATAATGCGAAAAACCAATACAAAAGTTTTCAAACATAACTTTTAAACAACACATGCAAAACGGCTAATAATTCCTACAGATGTGTATCTTGGTTAGTTGTAGTAGAAAAATGATCTTCTGTAGGGTTCACTGAGAAAACAAAATCCTATTTGTATGGTTACTTTACTCTAAATTTCTACTATAATTTTTAAATTTTTTTAAATAGGTTATAAATCTGTAGAATTGAAGACATTATCTGTAAATTAAAAAAACGCCTGTTATTTTAAGTAATATGCCAGTAATAACAAACTATGTATATTTCTATTTTTTTTATAGAAAAATACCAAATTATTTATACATATTATTTTCTGTTTTCTCAAATTACTTTCAATTTCATGTAAAATTACAGTAATTAACTTTAATTAATTATGTAGCTTGTTATATAAAAGTATTTGTTCATACTAACAATCTAACAGTTTTAAATGTAATTTTAAGGTAAATCAAATATTTTCAATATTTATGTGTATTTTCACATTCAAGTCGAAAAATATATGTAGCCTCTTATAAAAGGTGTATGCTCAAACTGTAATATGACATACATGAAATACTGCAAGAGATTCTTAATCAACAGTCAACAGCCATACAGATCACACTGACGGTGGCCCTACAAACAACTTTAACAATGTTACAAATATGCGCCACACTGTGGAGCCACATTAATCAAGACTGACAAACACATTTCAGGAGAACATCGTCACCGTAACACAACATTAACACAACAGAAACAATTCCTAGAATTCCATGTGTTACAATATACACCCCCACCACCTAACCCCGCCCAGCTCAACGAACGCACGGAGGGGGGCGGTGATGTTTTGGGGCACGGGGTTGGGTGGTAGCGGGAATGTAGCCCGGAAGAGTCAGCGCTGCTTGGGCTTCTGGGTATTTGTTATGTTGTGTTTATGTTTTATTACATTGAGGATGTTTTCCTGAAATGTGTTTATCATTCTTGTTCAATGTGGTTTCACAGTGTGGTGCATATTTGTAACAGTGTTAAAGTTGTTTGTGCAGCCACCGTCAGTGTGACCTGTGTGGCTGTTGACCAAGTATATTTTGCAGTCACTATCAAATGCACAACAATACCGTGCACATCACATGCCTCAATTGGCGCGCTTATGATTTGGTGAATGAGCGTACAAAAAAGCCCACCGCGGTACTACTTGTCATATTCGCCCGGCCAAGCTTTGAGTCAATCCTATATGAGGGTAGTGAAATTCTCAGGGTGAAATGGTGGGATTGGTAAGTACGTTGCTAGGTTGGGATAGCGTTTCATGCAAGGTTAACCCACTTTGAATCAATTTTCTGCATCCAGTGGCCCCCTGCTAAAGTCAATGAGACACCCCTGATCCTAACAATTCAGAAAAATCTGTTAAACAATGGTATTTTTCTGTGGAAGCGCCAGCATTGTCACTTCACTAAAGGTGATTGATCGTAATAATTTGGAAAAACTCTTTAGAATAAAGGTATTTTTCTGCAGAACTGTTTGCATCGTCACTTTATTAAAGGTGGTTGATCTTGATAATTTTGTAAAAATCTGTAAAATTACGATATTTCTCCCCAAAACATTTCATGAAAATTTCTGTAAATATGTTTTTGATAATTTTTATCGTTTTACTTTAATTTTATGGTTTTTGTTTGAAAGCCGTAGCTGCCAGTAAATGACCGTTTTTTTTACAGAATTTATTTTTACAGTGTTTTCAAAGATACAAGTTTGTTTTTTTTATTCGATATAACAGTATTACTGTCATACTAAATATGAAAGGTTCATTAACATAACTCCAAAACCAAACATGAACTCTGTCTAAAAAAGCCTGTAATATTGACTTTATGTGAGTTTTACCTGAATTAGGTATTTTGGAAAGGTTCACAAATACAAAAATTTGGTTTTACTGGCCTCACATTGGTCACACTCAATACACACTCATTGGTCAATAAGACAGTTTTTGAACCCTATCTCCAAAAATACACATGCAAAATTACAAAAAAATGCCTGAAGAAATGTGAGTTTTACTGGATAAAAAAAACATTTTGTAAGGGTTGCAAAAAAAAGAAGAAATATTTTACCCAATTTGACAGTAATGTACTTACAATACTGTGATAATGCGAAAAAAGCAATAAAAATGTATTCAAACATAACTTCTAAACAACACATGCAAAATGGCTAATAATGCCCAGAGATATGTTTTTTTGTTAGTTGTACTAGAAAAATGATCTTTTGTAAGGTTTGCAAAGACACAAATTAGTTTTTTTTATTCAGTATAACAGTGTAACTGCCATACTAAATATGAAAGGTTTATAATCATAACTCCAAAACCAAATATGAAATTTGTCTTAAAAAACCTTTAATATTGAATTTTTGTAAGTTTTACCAGAATCAGGTATTTTGGAAAGAATCACAAATAAAAATATTAGATTTTACTGGCCTCATATTAGTCACACTCAAAATGACAGTTTTTGAAACATAACTCCAAAATTACACATGCAAACTGTCTAATAATGCCTGAAGAAATGCATCTTCGAGAGTTTTCCGGATAAAAAACAATTGGTAAGGCTTGCAAAAACAAAATTTGATTTGTTACTCAATTTGACAGTAATGTACTTAGAATCCTGAGATAATGCGAAAAAAGCAGTAAAAATGTATTCCAACATAATTCCTAATCCAAAGGTGCAAAATGTCTAAAAATGCCTGTGATATTGAATACATGTGAGTTTTACTAGATACAGTTGTTTTTCAATGGTTTGCAAATACAAAAATGAGGTTTTACTCAATATGACTGTATACTGTAACACTCAATATGACAGCTATTTAAACTTAACTCCTACACCACACATGAAAAATGGCTAATAATGCCTGAAATAATGCATCTTTGGGAGTTTTACTCGAAACATATGCTTTTTTAAATCTTGCAAATGCAAAAAGTAGTTTTTTACTCAATACGACTATAAGAGTCTTACAATCCTGGGATAATGCAAAAAAAGCAATAAAAATTTATTCAAACATAACTTCTAAACAACACATGCAAAATGGCTAATAATGCCTACATATATGTTTTTGTGTTAGTTCTAGTAGAAAAATGATCCATTGTAAGGTTTGCAAAGACACAAGTTAGTTTTTTTTATTCAATATAACAGTGTAACTGTCATACTAAATATGAAAGATTTATAATCATAACTCCAAAACCAAATATGAAATTTGTCTTAAAAAGCCTTTAATTGTGAATTTTATGTACGTTTTAGCAGAGTCAGGTATTTTGGAAAGGTTGACAAATACAAATATTAAATTTTACTGGCCTCATATAGGTCACACTCAAAATGACAGTTTTTGAAACATAACTCCAAAAATACACATGCAAAATGTCTAATAATGCCTGAGAAAATGCATCTTCGAGAGTTTTCCTGAAAAAAAACATTTGGTAAGGTTTGCAAAAACAAAATTTGATTTATTACTCAATTTGACAGTAATGTACTTAGAATCCCGAGATAATGCGAAAAAAGCAATAAACATGTATTCCAACATAATTCCTAATCCAAACGTGCAAAATGTCTAAAAATGCCTGTGATATGAATACATGTGAGTTTTACTAGATACAGTTGTTTTTCAATGGTTTGCAAATACAAAAATGAGGTTTTACTCAATATGACTGTATACTGTAACACTCAATATGACAGTTATTTAAACATCACTCCTACACAACACATGAAACATGGCTAATGATGCCTGAAATAATGCATCTTTGGGAGTTTTACTCGAAACATATGCTTTTTTAAATCTTGCAAATGCAAAAAGTAGTTTTTTACTCAATACGACTCTAATAGTCTTACAATCCTGAGATAATGCGAAAAAAGCAATACAAATGAATTCAAACATAACTTCTAAACAACACATGCAAAATGGCTAATAATGCCTACATATATGTTTTTTTGTTAGTTCTAGTAGAAAAATGATCTTTTGTAAGGTTTGCAAAGACACAAGTTAGTTTTTTTTATTCAATATAACAGTGTAACTGTCATACTAAATATGACAAGTTTATAATCATCACTCCATAACCAAATGTGAAATTTGTCTTAAAAAGCCTTTAATATTGAATTTATGTAAGTTTTACCAGAATCATGTATTTTGGAAAGAATCACAAATACAAATATTAGATTTTACTTGCCTCATATTGGTCACAGTCAAAATGACAGTTTTTGATCCATAACTCCAAAAATACACATGCAAAATGTATAATAATGCCTGAAGAAATGCATCTTCGAGAGTTTTCCAGAAAAAAAAAACATTTGGTAAGTTTGCAAAAACAAAATTTGATTTGTTACTCAATTTGACAGTAATGTACTTAGAATCCTGAGATAATGCGAAAAAAGCAATAACAATGTATTCCAACATAATTCCTAATCCAAACGTGCAAAATGTCTAAAAATGACTGTGATATTGAATACATGTGAATTTTAATAGATACAGTTGTTTTTCAATGGTTTGCAAATACAAAAATGAGGTTTTACTCAATATGACTGTATACTGTAACACTCAATATGACAGTTATTTAAATATAACTCCTACACCACACATGAAAAATGGCTAATAATGCCTGAAATAATCCATCTTTGGGAGTTTTACTCGAAACATATGCTTTTTTAAATCTTGCAAATGCAAAAAGTAGTTTTTTACTCTATATGACTATAATAGTCTTAGAATCCTGAGATAATGCGAAAAAAGCAATAAAAATGTATTCAAACATAACTTCTAAACAACACATGCAATAATAATGCCTAGAGATATGTTTTTTTGTTAGTTGTACTAGAAAAATGATCTTTTGTAAGGTTTGCAAAGACACAAGTTAGTTTTTTTTAATTAAATATAAAACTGTAACTGTCATACTAAATATGAAAGGTTTATAATCATAACTCCAAAACCAAATATGAAATTTGTCTTAAAAAGCCTTTAATATTGAATTTATGTAAGTTTTACCAGAATCAGGTATTTTGGAAAGAATCACAAATACAAATATTAGATTTTACTGGCCTCATATAGGTCACACTCAAAATGACAGTTTTTGAAACATAACTCCAAAAATACACATGCAAAATGTCTAATAATAACTGAAGAAATGCATCTTCGAGAGTTCTCCAGAAAAAAACATTTGGTAAGGTTTGCAAAAACAAAATTTGATTTGTTACTCAATTTGACAGTAATGTACTTAGAATCCTGAGATAATGCGAAAAAAGCAATAAAATGTATTCCAACATAATTCTAAATCCAAACGTGCAAAATGTCTAAAAATAACTGTGATATTGAATACATGTGAGTATTACTAGATACAGATGTTTTTCTATGGTTTGCAAATACAAAAATGAGGTTTTACTCAATATGACTGTATACTGTAACACTCAATATGACAGTTATTTAAACATAACTCCTACATCACACATGGAAAATGGTTAATAATGCCTGAAATAATGCATCTTTGGGAGTTTTACTAGAAACATATGGTTTTTTATATATTGCAAATGCAAAAAGTAGTTTTTTACTCAATATGACTATAATAGTCTTAGAATCCTGAGATAATGCGAAAAAAGCAATAAAAATGTATTCAAACATAACTTCTAAACAACACATGCAAAACGGCTAATAATGCCTAGAGATATGTTTTTTTGTTAGTTGTACTAGAAAAATGATCTTTTGTAAGGTTTGCAAAGACACAAGTTAGTTTTTTTTATTCAATGATAGACAGTGTAACTGTCATACTAAATATGAAAGGTTTATAATCATAACTCCAAAACCAAATATGAAATTTGTCTTAAAAAGCCTTTAATATTGAATTTATGTAAGTTTTACCAGAATCAGGTATTTTGGAAAGAATCACAAATACAAATATTAGATTTTACTGGCCTCATATTGGTCACACTCAAAATGACAGTTTTTGAAACATAACTCCAAAAATACACATGCAAAATGTCTAATAATGCCTGAAGAAATGCATCTTCGAGAGTTTTCCTGAAAAACAAACATGTGGTAAGGTTTGCAAAAACAAAATTTGATTTGTTACTCAATTTGACAGTAATGTACTTCGAATCCTGAGATAATGCGAAAAAAGCAATAAAAATGTATTCAAACATAATTCCTAATCCAAACGTGCAAAATGTCTAAAAATGCCTGTGATATTGAATACATGTAAGTTTTACTACATACAGTTGTTTTTCAATGGTTTTGCAAATACAAAAATGAGGTTTTACTCAATATGACTGTATACTGTAACACTCAATATGACAGTTATTTAAACATAACATCTACACCACACATGAAAAATGGCTAATAATGCCTGAAATAATGCATCTTTGGGAGTTTTACTAGAAACATATGCTTTTTTAAGTCTTGCAAATGCAAAAAGTTGTGTTTTACTCAATATGACTATAATAGTCTTAGAATCCTGAAATAATGCGAAAAAAGCAATACAAATGTATTCAAACATAACTTCTAAACAACACATGCAAATTGGCTAATAATGCCCAGAGATATGTTTTTTTGTTAGTTGTACTAGAAAAATGATCTTTGTAAGGTTTGCAAAGACACAAGTTAGTTTTTTTTATTCAATATAACACTGTAACTGTCATACTAAATATGAAAGGTTATAATCATAACTCCAAAACCAAATATAAAATTTGTCTTTAAAAGCCTTTAATATTGAATTTATGTAAGTTTTAGCAGAATCAGGTGTTTTGGAAAGGTTCACAAATACAAATATTAGATTTTACTGGCCTCATATTGGTCACACTCAAATTGACAGTTTTTGAAACATAACTCCAAAAATACACATGCAAAATGTCTAATAATGCCTGAAGAAATGCATCTTTGAGAGTTCTCCAGAAAAAAAACATTTGGTAAGGTTTGCAAAAACAAAATTTGATTTGTTACTCAATTTGACAGTAATGTACTTAGAATCCTGAGATAATGCGAAAAAAGCAATAAAAATGTATTCCAACATAATTCTAAATCCAAACGTGCAAAATGTCTAAAAATGCCTGTGATATTGAATACATGTGAGTATTACTAGATACAGGTATTTTTCTATGGTTTGCAAATACAAAAATTAGGTTTTACTCAATATGACTGTATACTGTAACACTCAATATGACAGTTATTTAAACATAACTCCTACACCACACATGAAAAATGGCTAATAATGCCTGAAATAATGCATCTTTGGGAGTTTTACTAGAAACATTTGCTTTTTTATATCTTGCAAATGCAAAAAGTAGTTTTTTACTCAATATGACTATAATAGTCTTAGAATCCTGAGATAATGCGAAAAAAGCAATAAAAATGTATTCAAACATAACTTCTAAACAACACATGCAAAACGGCTAATAATGCCTAGAGATATGTTTTTTTGTTAGTTGTACTAGAAAAATGATCTTTTGTAAGGTTTGCAAAGACACAAGTTAGTTTTTTTTATTCAATATAACACTGTAACTGTCATACTAAATATGAAAGGTTTATAATCATAACTCCAAAACCAAATATAAAATTTGTCTTAAAAAGCCTTTAATATTGAATTTATGTAAGTTTTAGCAGAATCAGGTGTTTTGGAAAGGTTCACAAATACAAATATTAGATTTTACTGGCCTCATATTGGTCACACTCAAATTGACAGTATTTGAAACTTAACTCCAAAAATACACATGCAAAATGTCTAATAATGCCTGAAGAAATGCATCTTCGAGAGTTCTCCAGAAAAAAAACATTTGGTAAGGTTTGCAAAAACAAAATTTGATTTGTTACTCAATTTGACAGTAATGTACTTAGAATCCTGAGATAATGCGAAAAAAGCAATAAAAATGTATTCCAACATAATTCTAAATCCAAACGTGCAAAATGTCTAAAAATGCCTGTGATATTGAATACATGTGAGTATTACTAGATACAGGTGTTTTTCTATGGTTTGCAAATACAAAAATGAGGTTTTACTCAATATGACTGTATACTGTAACACTCTATATGACAGTTATTTAAACATAACTCCTACACCACACATGAAAAATGGCTAATAATGCCTGAAATAATGCATCTTTGGGAGTTTTACTAGAAACATATGCTTTTTTATATCTTGCAAATGCAAAAAGTAGTTTTTTACTCAATATGACTATAATAGTCTTAGAATCCTGAGATAATGCGAAAAAAGCAATAAAATGTATTCAAACATAACTTCTAAACAACACATGCAAAACGGCTAATAATGCCTAGAGATATGTTTTTTTGTTAGTTGTACTAGAAAAATGATCTTTTGTAAGGTTTGCAAAGATACAAATACGTTTTTTTATTCAATATAACAGTGTAACTGTCATACTAAATATGAAAGGTTTATAATCATAACTCCAAAACCAAATATGAAATTTGTCTTAAAAAGCCTTTAATATTGATTTTATGTAAGTTTTACCAGAATCAGGTATTTTGGAAAGAATCACAAATACAAATATTAGATTTTACTGGCCTCATATTGGTCACACTCAAAATGACAGTTTTTGAAACATAGCTCCAAAATTACACATGCAAAATGTCTAATAATGCCTGAAGAAATGCATCTTCGAGAGTTTTCCTGAAAAAAAACATTTGGTAAGGTTTGCAAAAACAAAATTTGATTTGTTACTCAATTTGACAGTAATGTACTTAGAATCCTGAGATAACGCGAAAAAAGCAATAAAAATGTATTCCAACATAATTCCTAATCCAAACGTGCAAAATGTCTAAAAATGCCTGTGATATTGAATACATGTAAGTTTTACTACATACAGTTGTTTTTCAATGGTTTGCAAATACAAAAATGAGGTTTTACTCAATATGACTGTATACTGTAACACTCAATATGACAGTTATTTAAACATAACATCTACACCACACATGAAAAATGGCTAATAATGCCTGAAATAATGCATCTTTGGGAGTTTTACTAGAAACTTATGCTTTTTTATATCTTGCAAATGCAAAAAGTAGTTTTTTACTCAATATGACTATAATAGTCTTAGAATCCTGAGATAATGCGAAAAAAGCAATAAAAATGTATTCAAACATAACTTCTATACAACACATGCAAAACGGCTAATAATGCCTAGAGATATGTTTTTTTGTTGTACTAGAAAAATGATCTTTTGTAAGGTTTGCAAAGACACAAGTTAGTTTTTTTATTCAATATAACAGTGTAACTGTCATACTAAATATGAAAGGTTTATAATCATAACTCCAAAACCAAATATGAAATTTGTCTTAAAAGCCTTTAATATTGAATTCATGTAAGTTTTACCAGAATCAGGTATATTGGAAAGAATCACAAATACAAATATTAGATTTTACTGGCCCCTTATAGGTCACACTCAAAATGACAGTTCTTGAAACATAACTCCAAAAATACACATGCAAAATGTCTAATAATGCCTGAAGAAATGCATCTTCGAGAGTTTTCCTGAAAAAAAACATTTGGTAAGGTTTGCAAAAACAAAATTTTATTTGTTACTCAATTTGACAGTAATGTACTTAGAATCCTGAGATAATGCGAAAAAAGCAATACAAATGTATTCCAACACAATTCCTAATCCAAACGTGCAAAATGTCTAAAAATGCCTGTGATATTGAATACATGTAAGTTTTACTACATACAGTTGTTTTTCAATGGTTTGCAAATACAAAAATGAGGTTTTACTCAATATGACTGTATACTGTAACACTCAATATGACAGTTATTTAAACATAACATCTACACCACACATGAAAAATGGCTAATAATGCCTGAAATAATGCATCTTTGGGAGTTTTACTAGAAACATATGCTTTTTTAAGTCTTGCAAATGCAAAAAGTTGTGTTTTACTCAATATGACTATAATAGTCTTAGAATCCTGAAATAATGCAAAAAAAGCAATAAAAATGTATTCAAACATAACTTCTAAACAACACATGCAAATTGGCTAATAATGCCCAGAGATATGTTTTTTTGTTAGTTGTACTAGAAAAATGATCTTTTGTAAGGTTTGCAAAGACACAAGTTAGTTTTTTTTTATTCAATATAACACTGTAACTGTCATACTAAATATGAAAGGTTTATAATCATAACTCCAAAACCAAATATAAAATTTGTCTTAAAAAGCCTTTAATATTGAATTTATGTAAGTTTTAGCAGAATCAGGTGTTTTGGAAAGGTTCACAAATACAAATATTAGATTTTACTGGCCTCATTTTGGTCACACTCAAATTGACAGTTTTTGAAACATAACTCCAAAAATACACATGCAAAATGTCTAATAATGCCTGAAGAAATGCATCTTCGAGAGTTCTCCAGAAAAAAAACATTTGGTAAGGTTTGCAAAAACAAAATTTGATTTGTTACTCAATTTGACAGTAATGTACTTAGAATCCTGAGATAATGCGAAAAAAGCAATAAAAATGTATTCCAACATAATTCTAAATCCAAACGTGCAAAATGTCTAAAAATGCCTGTGATATTGAATACATGTGAGTATTACTAGATACAGGTGTTTTTCTATGGTTTGCAAATACAAAAATGAGGTTTTACTCAATATGACTGTATACTGTAACACTCAATATGACAGTTATTTAAACAAAACTCCTACACCACACATGAAAAATGGCTAATAATGCCTGAAATAATGCATCTTTGGGAGTTTTACTAGAAACATATGCTTTTTTATATCTTGCAAATGCAAAAAGTTGTTTTTTACTCAATATGACTATAATAGTCTTAGAATCCTGAGATAATGCGAAAAAATCAATAAAAATGTATTCAAACATAACTTCTAAACAACACATGCAAAACGGCTAATAATGCCTAGAGATATGTTTTTTTGTTAGTTGTACTAGAAAAATGATCTTTTGTAAGGTTTGCAAAGACACAAGTTAGTTTTTTTTATTCAATATAACACTGTAACTGTCATACTAAATATGAAAGGTTTATAATCATAACTCCAAAACCAAATATAAAATTTGTCTTAAAAAGCCTTTAATATTGAATTTATGTAAGTTTTAGCAGAATCAGGTGTTTTGGAAAGGTTCACAAATACAAATATTAGATTTTACTGGCCTCATATTGGTCACACTCAAATTGACAGTTTTTGAAACATAACTCCAAAAATACACATGCAAAATGTCTAATAATGCCTGAAGAAATGCATCTTCGAGAGTTCTCCAGAAAAAAAACATTTGGTAAGGTTTGCAAAAACAAAATTTGATTTGTTACTCAATTTGACAGTAATGTACTTAGAATCCTGAGATAATGCGAAAAAAGCAATAAAAATGTATTCCAACATAATTCTAAATGCAAACGTGCAAAATGTCTAAAAATGCCTGTGATATTGAATACATGTGAGTATTACTAGATACAGGTGTTTTTCTATGGTTTGCAAATACAAAAATGAGGTTTTACTCAATATGACTGTATACTGTAACACTCAATATGACAGTTATTTAAACATAACTCCTACACCACACATGAAAAATGGCTAATAATGCCTGAAATAATGCATCTTTGGGAGTTTTACTAGAAACATATGCTTTTTTTATATCTTGCAAATGCAAAAAGTAGTTTTTTACTCAATATGACTATAATAGTCTTAGAATCCTGAGATAATGCGAAAAAAGCAATAAAAATGTATTCAAACATAACTTCTAAACAACACATGCAAAACGGCTAATAATGCCTAGAGATATGTTTTTTTGTTAGTTGTACTAGAAAAATGATCTTTTGTAAGGTTTGCAAAGACACAAGTTAGTTTTTTTTATTCAATATAACACTGTAACTGTCATACTAAATATGAAAGGTTTATAATCATAACTCCAAAACCAAACATAAAATTTGTCTTAAAAAGCCTTTAATATTGAATTTATGTAAGTTTTAGCAGAATCAGGTGTTTTGGAAAGGTTCACAAATACAAATATTAGATTTTACTGGCCTCATATTGGTCACACTCAAATTGACAGTATTTGAAACTTAACTCCAAAAATACACATGCAAAATGTCTAATAATGCCTGAAGAAATGCATCTTCGAGAGTTCTCCAGAAAAAAAACATTTGGTAAGGTTTGCAAAAACAAAATTTGATTTGTTACTCAATTTGACAGTAATGTACTTAGAATCCTGAGATAATGCGAAAAAAGCAATAAAAATGTATTCCAACATAATTCTAAATCCAAACGTGCAAAATGTCTAAAAATGCCTGTGATATTGAATACATGTGAGTATTACTAGATACAGGTGTTTTTCTATGGTTTGCAAATACAAAAATGAGGTTTTACTCAATATGACTGTATACTGTAACACTCTATATGACAGTTATTTAAACATAACTCCTACACCACACATGAAAAATGGCTAATAATGCCTGAAATAATGCATCTTTGGGAGTTTTACTAGAAACATATGCTTTTTTATATCTTGCAAATGCAAAAAATAGTTTTTTACTCAATATGACTATAATAGTCTTAGAATCCTGAGATAATGCGAAAAAAGCAATAAAATGTATTCAAACATAACTTCTAAACAACACATGCAAAACGGCTAATAATGCCTAGAGATATGTTTTTTTGTTAGTTGTACTAGAAAAATGATCTTTTGTAAGGTTTGCAAAGATACAAATACGTTTTTTTATTCAATATAACAGTGTAACTGTCATACTAAATATGAAAGGTTTATAATCATAACTCCAAAACCAAATATGAAATTTGTCTTAAAAAGCCTTTAATATTGATTTTATGTAAGTTTTACCAGAATCAGGTATTTTGGAAAGAATCACAAATACAAATATTAGATTTTACTGGCCTCATATTGGTCACACTCAAAATGACAGTTTTTGAAACATAGCTCCAAAAATACACATGCAAAATGTCTAATAATGCCTGAAGAAATGCATCTTCGAGAGTTTTCCTGAAAAAAAACATTTGGTAAGGTTTGCAAAAACAAAATTTGATTTGTTACTCAATTTGACAGTAATGTACTTAGAATCCTGAGATAACGCGAAAAAAGCAATAAAAATGTATTCCAACATAATTCCTAATCCAAACGTGCAAAATGTCTAAAAATGCCTGTGATATTGAATACATTTAAGTTTTACTAGATACAGTTGTTTTTCAATAGTTTGCAAATACAAAAATGAGATTTTACTCAATATGACTGTATACTGAAACACTCAATAGACAGTTATTTAAACATAACATCTACACCACACATGAAAAATGGCTAATAATGCCTGAAATAATGCATCTTTGGGAGTTTTACTAGAAACATATGCTTTTTTAAGTCTTGCAAATGCAAAAAGTTGTGTTTTACTCAATATGACTATAATAGTCTTAGAATCCTGAAATAATGCGAAAAAAGCAATACAAATGTATTCAAACATAACTTCTAAACAACACATGCAAATTGGCTAATAATGCCCAGAGATATGTTTTTTTGTTAGTTGTACTAGAAAAATGATCTTTTGTAAGGTTTGCAAAGACACAAGTTAGTTTTTTTTATTCAATATAACACTGTAACTGTCATACTAAATATGAAAGGTTTATAATCATAACTCCAAAACCAAATATAAAATTTGTCTTAAAAAGCCTTTAATATTGAATTTATGTAAGTTTTAGCAGAATCAGGTGTTTTGGAAAGGTTCACAAATACAAATATTAGATTTTACTGGCCTCATATTGGTCACACTCAAATTGACAGTTTTTGAAACATAACTCCAAAAATACACATGCAAAATGTCTAATAATGCCTGAAGAAATGCATCTTCGAGAGTTCTCCAGAAAAAAAACATTTGGTAAGGTTTGCAAAAACAAAATTTGATTTGTTACTCAATTTGACAGTAATGTACTTAGAATCCTGAGATAATGCGAAAAAAGCAATAAAAATGTATTCCAACATAATTCTAAATGCAAACGTGCAAAATGTCTAAAAATGCCTGTGATATTGAATACATGTGAGTATTACTAGATACAGGTGTTTTTCTATGGTTTGCAAATACAAAAATGAGGTTTTACTCAATATGACTGTATACTGTAACACTCAATATGACAGTTATTTAAACATAACTCCTACACCACACATGAAAAATGGCTAATAATGCCTGAAATAATGCATCTTTGGGAGTTTTACTAGAAACTTATGCTTTTTTATATCTTGCAAATGCAAAAAGTAGTTTTTTACTCAATATGAATATAATAGTCTTAGAATCCTGAGATAATGCGAAAAAAGCAATAAAAATGTATTCAAACATAACTTCTATACAACACATGCAAAACGGCTAATAATGCCTAGGGATATGTTTTTTTGTTAGTTGTACTAGAAAAATGATCTTTTGTAAGGTTTGCAAAGACACAAGTTAGTTTTTTTATTCAATATAACAGTGTAACTGTCATACTAAATATGAAAGGTTTATAATCATAACTCCAAAACCAAATATGAAATTTGTCTTAAAAAGCCTTTAATATTGAATTCATGTAAGTTTTACCAGAATCAGGTATTTTGGAAAGAATCACAAATACAAATATTAGATTTTACTGGCCTCATATAAGTCACACTCAAAATGACAGTTTTTGAAACATAACTCCAAAAATACACATGCAAAATGTCTAATAATGCCTGAAGAAATGCATCTTCGAGAGTTTTCCAGAAAAAAAAACATTTGGTAAGGTTTGCAAAAACAAAATTTGATTTGTTACTCAATTTGACAGTGATGTACTTAGAATCCTGAGATAATGCGAAAAAAGCAATAAAAATGTATTCCAACATAATTCCTAATCCAAACGTGCAAAATGTCTAAAAATGCCTGTGATATTGAATACATGTAAGTTTTAATAGATACAGTTGTTTTTCAATGGTTTGCAAATACAAAAATGAGGTTTTACTCAATATGACTGTATACTGTAACACTCAATATGACAGTTATTTAAACATAACATCTACACCACACATGAAAAATGGCTAATAATGCCTGAAATAATGCATCTTTGGGAGTTTTACTAGAAACATATGCTTTTTTAAGTCTTGCAAATGCAAAAAGTTGTGTTTTACTCAATATGACTATAATAGTCTTAGAATCCTGAAATAATGCGAAAAAAGCAATACAAATGTATTCAAACATAACTTCTAAACAACACATGCAAATTGGCTAATAATGCCCAGAGATATGTTTTTTTGTTAGTTGTACTAGAAAAATGATCTTTTGTAAGGTTTGCAAAGACACAAGTTAGTTTTTTTTTATTCAATATAACACTGTAACTGTCATACTAAATATGAAGGGTTTATAATCATAACTCCAAAACCAAATATAAAATTTGTCTTAAAAAGCCTTTAATATTGAATTTATGTAAGTTTTAGCAGAATCAGGTGTTTTGGAAAGGTTCACAAATACAAATATTAGATTTTACTGGCCTCATATTGGTCACACTCAAATTGACAGTTTTTGAAACATAACTCCAAAAATACACATGCAAAATGTCTAATAATGCCTGAAGAAATGCATCTTCGAGAGTTCTCCAGAAAAAAAACATTTGGTAAGGTTTGCAAAAACAAAATTTGATTTGTTACTCAATTTGACAGTAATGTACTTAGAAACCTGAGATAATGCGAAAAAAGCAATAAAAATGTATTCCAACATAATTCTAAATCCAAACGTGCAAAATGTCTAAAAATGCCTGTGATATTGAATACATGTGAGTATTACTAGATACAGGTGTTTTTCTATGGTTTGCAAATACAAAAATGAGGTTTTACTCAATATGACTGTATACTGTAACACTCAATATGACAGTTATTTAAACATAACTCCTACACCACACATGAAAAATGGCTAATAATGCCTGAAGTAATGCATCTTTGGGAGTTTTACTAGAAACTTATGCTTTTTTATATCTTGCAAATGCAAAAAGTAGTTTTTTACTCAATATGACTATAATAGTCTTAGAATCCTGAGATAATGCGAAAAAAGCAATAAAAATGTATTCAAACATAACTTCTATACAACACATGCAAAACGGCTAATAATGGCTAGAGATATGTTTTTTTGTTGTACTAGAAAAATGATCTTTTGTAAGGTTTGCAAAGACACAAGTTAGTTTTTTTATTCAATATAACAGTGTAACTGTCATACTAAATATGAAAGGTTTATAATCATAACTCCAAAACCAAATATGAAATTTGTCTTAAAAAGCCTTTAATATTGAATTCATGTAAGTTTTACCAGAATCAGGTATATTGGAAAGAATCACAAATACAAATATTAGATTTTACTGGCCCCTTATAGGTCACACTCAAAATGACAGTTCTTGAAACATAACTCCAAAAATACACATGCAAAATGTCTAATAATGCCTGAAGAAATGCATCTTCGAGAGTTTTCCTGAAAAAAAACATTTGGTAAGGTTTGCAAAAACAAAATTTTATTTGTTACTCAATTTGACAGTAATGTACTTAGAATCCTGAGATAATGCGAAAAAAGCAATAAAAATGTATTCCAACATAATTCCTAATCCAAACGTGCAAAATGTCTAAAAATGCCTGTGATATTGAATACATGTAAGTTTTACTACATACAGTTGTTTTTCAATGGTTTGCAAATACAAAAATGAGGTTTTACTCAATATGACTGTATACTGTAACACTCAATATGATAGTTATTTAAACATAACATCTACACCACACATGAAAAATGGCTAATAATGCCTGAAATAATGCATCTTTGGGAGTTTTACTAGAAACATATGCTTTTTTAAGTCTTGCAAATGCAAAAAGTTGTGTTTTACTCAATATGACTATAATAGTCTTAGAATCCTGAAATAATGCAAAAAAAGCAATAAAAATGTATTCAAACATAACTTCTAAACAACACATGCAAATTGGCTAATAATGCCCAGAGATATGTTTTTTTGTTAGTTGTACTAGAAAAATGATCTTTTGTAAGGTTTGCAAAGACACAAGTTAGTTTTTTTTTATTCAATATAACACTGTAACTGTCATACTAAATATGAAAGGTTTATAATCATAACTCCAAAACCAAATATAAAATTTGTCTTAAAAAGCCTTTAATATTGAATTTATGTAAGTTTTAGCAGAATCAGGTGTTTTGGAAAGGTTCACAAATACAAATATTAGATTTTACTGGCCTCATTTTGGTCACACTCAAATTGACAGTTTTTGAAACATAACTCCAAAAATACACATGCAAAATGTCTAATAATGCCTGAAGAAATGCATCTTCGAGAGTTCTCCAGAAAAAAAACATTTGGTAAGGTTTGCAAAAACAAAATTTGATTTGTTACTCAATTTGACAGTAATGTACTTAGAATCCTGAGATAATGCGAAAAAAGCAATAAAAATGTATTCCAACATAATTCTAAATCCAAACGTGCAAAATGTCTAAAAATGCCTGTGATATTGAATACATGTGAGTATTACTAGATACAGGTGTTTTTCTATGGTTTGCAAATACAAAAATGAGGTTTTACTCAATATGACTGTATACTGTAACACTCAATATGACAGTTATTTAAACAAAACTCCTACACCACACATGAAAAATGGCTAATAATGCCTGAAATAATGCATCTTTGGGAGTTTTACTAGAAACATATGCTTTTTTATATCTTGCAAATGCAAAAAGTAGTTTTTTACTCAATATGACTATAATAGTCTTAGAATCCTGAGATAATGCGAAAAAATCAATAAACATGTATTCAAACATAACTTCTAAACAACACATGCAAAACGGCTAATAATGCCTAGAGATATGTTTTTTTGTTAGTTGTACTAGAAAAATGATCTTTTGTAAGGTTTGCAAAGACACAAGTTAGTTTTTTTTATTCAATATAACACTGTAACTGTCATACTAAATATGAAAGGTTTATAATCATAACTCCAAAACCAAATATAAAATTTGTCTTAAAAAGCCTTTAATATTGAATTTATGTAAGTTTTAGCAGAATCAGGTGTTTTGGAAAGGTTCACAAATACAAATATTAGATTTTACTGGCCTCATATTGGTCACACTCAAATTGACAGTTTTTGAAACATAACTCCAAAAATACACATGCAAAATGTCTAATAATGCCTGAAGAAATGCATCTTCGAGAGTTCTCCAGAAAAAAAACATTTGGTAAGGTTTGCAAAAACAAAATTTGATTTGTTACTCAATTTGACAGTAATGTACTTAGAATCCTGAGATAATGCGAAAAAAGCAATAAAAATGTATTCCAACATAATTCTAAATGCAAACGTGCAAAATGTCTAAAAATGCCTGTGATATTGAATACATGTGAGTATTACTAGATACAGGTGTTTTTCTATGGTTTGCAAATACAAAAATGAGGTTTTACTCAATATGACTGTATACTGTAACACTCTATATGACAGTTATTTAAACATAACTCCTACACCACACATGAAAAATGGCTAATAATGCCTGAAATAATGCATCTTTGGGAGTTTTACTAGAAACATATGCTTTTTTATATCTTGCAAATGCAAAAAGTAGTTTTTTACTCAATATGACTATAATAGTCTTAGAATCCTGAGATAATGCGAAAAAAGCAATAAAATGTATTCAAACATAACTTCTAAACAACACATGCAAAACGGCTAATAATGCCTAGAGATATGTTTTTTTGTTAGTTGTACTAGAAAAATGATCTTTTGTAAGGTTTGCAAAGATACAAATACGTTTTTTTTATTCAATATAACAGTGTAACTGTCATACTAAATATGAAAGGTTTATAATCATAACTCCAAAACCAAATATGAAATTTGTCTTAAAAAGCCTTTAATATTGATTTTATGTAAGTTTTACCAGAATCAGGTATTTTGGAAAGAATCACAAATACAAATATTAGATTTTACTTGCCTCATATTGGTCACACTCAAAATGACAGTTTTTGAAACATAACTCCAAAAATACACATGCAAAATGTCTAATAATGCCTGAAGAAATGCATCTTCGAGAGTTTTCCTGAAAAAAAACATTTGGTAAGGTTTGCAAAAACAAAATTTGATTTGTTACTCAATTTGAGAGTAATGTACTTAGAATCCTGAGATAATGCGAAAAAAGCAATAAAAATGTATTCCAACATAATTCCTAATCCAAACGTGCAAAATGTCTAAAAATGCCTGTGATATTGAATACATGTAAGTTTTACTAGATACAGTTGTTTTTCAATGGTTTGCAAATACAAAAATGAGGTTTTACTCAATATGACTGTATACTGTAACACTCAATATGACAGTTATTTAAACATAACATCTACACCACACATGAAAAATGGCTAATAATGCCTGAAATAATGCATCTTTGGGAGTTTTACTAGAAACATATGCTTTTTTAAGTCTTGCAAATGCAAAAAGTTGTGGTTTTACTCAATATGACTATAATAGTCTTAGAATCCTGAAATAATGCGAAAAAAGCAATAAAAATGTATTCAAACATAACTTCTAAACAACACATGCAAATTGGCTAATAATGCCCAGAGATATGTTTTTTTGTTAGTTGTACTAGAAAAATGATCTTTTGTAAGGTTTGCAAAGACACAAGTTAGTTTTTTTTTATTCAATATAACACTGTAACTGTCATACTAAATATGAAAGGTTTATAATCATAACTCCAAAACCAAATATAAAATTTGTCTTAAAAAGCCTTTAATATTGAATTTATGTAAGTTTTAGCAGAATCAGGTGTTTTGGAAAGGTTCACAAATACAAATATTAGATTTTACTGGCCTCATATTGGTCACACTCAAATTGACAGTTTTTGAAACATAACTCCAAAAATACACATGCAAAATGTCTAATAATGCCTGAAGAAATGCATCTTCGAGAGTTCTCCAGAAAAAAAACATTTGGTAAGGTTTGCAAAAACAAAATTTGATTTGTTACTCAATTTGACAGTAATGTACTTAGAATCCTGAGATAATGCGAAAAAAGCAATAAAAATGTATTCCAACATAATTCTAAATCCAACTGTGCAAAATGTCTAAAAATGCCTGTGATATTGAATACATGTGAGTATTACTAGATACAGGTGTTTTTCTATGGTTTGCAAATACAAAAATTAGGTTTTACTCAATATGACTGTATACTGTAACACTCAATATGACAGTTATTTAAACATAACTCCTACACCACACATGAAAAATGGCTAATAATGCCTGAAATAATGCATCTTTGGGAGTTTTACTAGAAACGTATGCTTTTTTATATCTTGCAAATGCAAAAAGTAGTTTTTTACTCAATATGACTATAATAGTCTTAGAATCCTGAGATAATGCGAAAAAAGCAATAAAAATGTATTCAAACATAACTTCTATACAACACATGCAAAACGGCTAATAATGCCTAGAGATATGTTTTTTTGTTAGTTGTACTAGAAAAATGATCTTTTGTAAGGTTTGCAAAGACACAAGTTATTTTTTTTATTCAATATAACAGTGTAACTGTCATACTAAATATGAAAGGTTTATAATCATAACTCCAAAACCAAATATGAAATTTGTCTTAAAAAGCCTTTAATATTGAATTCATGTAAGTTTTACCAGAATCAGGTATTTTGGAAAGAATCACAAATACAAATATTAGATTTTACTGGCCTCATATAGGTCACACTCAAAATGACAGTTTTTGAAACATAACTCCAAAAATACACATGTAAAATCTCTAATAATGCCTGAAGAAATGCATCTTCGAGAGTTTTCCAGAAAAAAAAACATTTGGTAAGGTTTGCAAAAACAAAATTTGATTTGTTACTCAATGTGACACTAATGTACTTAGAATCCTGAGATAATGCGAAAAAAGCAATACAAATGTATTCCAACATAATTCCTAATCCAAACGTGCAAAATGTCTAAAAATGCCTGTGATATTGAATACATGTAAGTTTCACTAGATACAGTTGTTTTTCAATGGTTTGCAAATACAAAAATGAGGTTTTACTCAATATGACTGTATACTGTAACACTCAATATGACAGTTATTTAAACATAAGATCTACACCACACATGAAAAATGGCTAATAATGCCTGAAATAATGCATCTTTGGGAGTTTTACTAGAAACATATGCTTTTTTAAGTCTTGCAAATGCAAAAAGTAGTGTTTTACTCAATATGACTATAATAGTCTTAGAATCCTGAAATAATGCGAAAAAAGCAATAAAAATGTATTCAAACATAACTTCTAAACAACACATGTTTTTTTTCTGGAGAACTCTCGAAGATGCATTTCTTCAGGCATTATTAGACATTTTGCATGTGTATTTTTGGAGTTATGTTTCAAAAACTGTCAATTTGAGTGTGACCAATATGAGGCCAGTAAAATCTAATATTTGTATTTGTGAACCTTTCCAAAACACCTGATTCTGCTAAAACTTACATAAATTCAATATTAAAGGCTTTTTAAGACAAATTTTATATTTGGTTTTGGAGTTATGATTATAAACCTTTCATATTTAGTATGACAGTTACAGTGTTATATTGAATAAAAAAACTAACTTGTGTCTTTGCAAACCTTACAAAAGATCATTTTTCTAGTACAACTAACAAAAAAACATATCTCTAGGCATTATTAGCCGTTTTGCATGTGTTGTTTAGAAGTTATGTTTGAATACATTTTTATTGATTTTTTCGCATTATCTCAGGATTCTAAGACTATTATAGTCATATTGAGTAAAAAACTACTTTTTGCATTTGCAAGATATAAAAAAGCATATGTTTCTAGTAAAACTCCCAAAGATGCATTATTTCAGGCATTATTAGCCATTTTTCATGTGTGGTGTAGGAGTTTTGTTTAAATAACTGTCATATTGAGTGTTACAGTATACAGTCATATTGAGTAAAACCTCATTTTTGTATTTGCAAACCATAGAAAAACACCTGTATCTAGTAATACTCACATGTATTCAATATCACAGGCATTTTTAGACATTTTGCACGTTTGGATTTAGAATTATGTTGGAATACATTTTTATTGCTTTTTTCGCATTATCTCAGGATTCTAAGTACATTACTGTCAAATTGAGTAACAAATCAAATTTTGTTTTTGCAAACCTTACCAAATGTTTTTTTTCTGGAGAACTCTCGAAGATGCATTTCTTCAGGCATTATTAGACATTTTGCATGTGTATTTTTGGAGTTATGTTTCAAAAACTGTCAATTTGAGTGTGACCAAAATGAGGCCAGTAAAATCTAATATTTGTATTTGTGAACCTTTCCAAAACACCTGATTCTGCTAAAACTTACATAAATTCAATATTAAAGGCTTTTTAAGACAAATTTTATATTTGGTTTTGGAGTTATGATTATAAACCTTTCATATTTAGTATGACAGTTACAGTGTTATATTGAATAAAAAAAAACTAACTTGTGTCTTTGCAAACCTTACAAAAGATCATTTTTCTAGTACAACTAACAAAAAAACATATCTCTGGGCATTATTAGCCAATTTGCATGTGTTGTTTAGAAGTTATGTTTGAATACATTTTTATTGCTTTTTTTGCATTATTTCAGGATTCTAAGACTATTATAGTCATATTGAGTAAAACACAACTTTTTGCATTTGCAAGACTTAAAAAAGCATATGTTTCTAGTAAAACTCCCAAAGATGCATTATTTCAGGCATTATTAGCCATTTTTCATGTGTGGTGTAGATGTTATGTTTAAATAACTGTCATATTGAGTGTTACAGTATACAGTCATATTGAGTAAAACCTCATTTTTGTATTTGCAAACCATTGAAAAACAACTGTATGTAGTAAAACTTACATGTATTCAATATCACAGGCATTTTTAGACATTTTGCACGTTTGGATTAGGAATTATGTTGGAATACATTTTTATTGCTTTTTTCGCATTATCTCAGGATTCTAAGTACATTACTGTCAAATTGAGTAACAAATAAAATTTTGTTTTTGCAAACCTTACCAAATGTTTTTTTTCAGGAAAACTCTCGAAGATGCATTTCTTCAGGCATTATTAGACATTTTGCATGTGTATTTTTGGAGTTATGTTTCAAGAACTGTCATTTTGAGTGTGACCTATAAGGGGCCAGTAAAATCTAATATTTGTATTTGTGATTCTTTCCAATATACCTGATTCTGGTAAAACTTACATGAATTCAATATTAAAGGCTTTTTAAGACAAATTTCATATTTGGTTTTGGAGTTATGATTATAAACCTTTCATATTTAGTATGACAGTTACACTGTTATATTGAATAAAAAAACTAACTTGTGTCTTTGCAAACCTTACAAAAGATCATTTTTCTAGTACAACAAAAAAACATATCTCTAGGCATTATTAGCCGTTTTGCATGTGTTGTATAGAAGTTATGTTTGAATACATTTTTATTGCTTTTTTCGCATTATCTCAGGATTCTAAGACTATTATATTCATATTGAGTAAAAAACTACTTTTTGCATTTGCAAGATATAAAAAAGCATAAGTTTCTAGTAAAACTCCCAAAGATGCATTATTTCAGGCATTATTAGCCATTTTTCATGTGTGGTGTAGGAGTTATGTTTAAATAACTGTCATATTGAGTGTTACAGTATACAGTCATATTGAGTAAAACCTCATTTTTGTATTTGCAAACCATAGAAAAACATCTGTATCTAGTAATACTCACATGTATTCAATATCACAGGCATTTTTAGACATTTTGCACGTTTGGATTAGGAATTATGTTGGAATACATTTTTATTGCTTTTTTCGCATTATCTCAGGATTCTAAGTACATTACTGTCAAATTGAGTAACAAATCAAATTTTGTTTTTGCAAACCTTACCAAATGTTTTTTTTTCTGGAGAACTCTCGAAGATGCATTTCTTCAGGCATTATTAGACATTTTGCATGTGTATTTTTGGAGTTATGTTTCAAAAACTGTCATTTTGAGTGTGACCAATATGAGGCCAGTAAAATCTAATATTTGTATTTGTGAACCTTTCCAAAACACCTGATTCTGCTAAAACTTACATAAATTCAATATTAAAGGCTTTTTAAGACAATTTTTATATTTGGTTTTGGAGTTATGATTATAAACCTTTCATATTTAGTATGACAGTTACAGTGTTATATTGAATTAAAAAAAACTAACTTGTGTCTTTGCAAACCTTACAAAAGATCATTTTTCTAGTACAACTAACAAAAAAACATATCTCTGGGCATTATTAGCCAATTTGCATGTGTTGTTTAGAAGTTATGTTTGAATACATTTTTATTGCTTTTTTCGCATTATTTCAGGATTCTAAGACTATTATAGTCATATTGAGTAAAACACTACTTTTTGCATTTGCAAGACTTAAAAAAGCATATGTTTCTAGTAAAACTCCCAAAGATGCATTATTTCAGGCATTATTAGCCATTTTTCATGTGTGGTGTAGGAGTTATGTTTAAATAACTGTCATATTGAGTGTTACAGTATACAGTCATATTGAGTAAAACCTCATTTTTGTATCTGCAAACCATTGAAAAACAACTGTATCTAGTAAAACTTACATGTATTCAATATCACAGGCATTTTTAGACATTTTGCACGTTTGGATTAGGAATTATGTTGGAATACATTTTTATTGCTTTTTTCGCATTATCTCAGGATTCTAAGTACATTACTGTCACATTGAGTAACAAATCAAATTTTGTTTTTGCAAACCTTACCAAATGTTTTTTTTTCTGGAAAACTCTCGAAGATAGATTTCTTCAGGCATTATTAGACATTTTGCATGTGTATTTTTGGAGTTATGTTTCAAAAAGTGTCATTTTGAGTGTGACCTATATGAGGCCAGTAAAATCTAATATTTGTATTTGTGATTCTTTCCAAAATACCTGATTCTGGTAAAACTTACATGAATTCAATATTAAAGGCTTTTTAAGACAAATTTCATATTTGGTTTTGGAGTTATGATTATAAACCTTTCATATTTAGTATGACAGTTACACTGTTATATTGAATAAAAAAACTAACTTGTGTCTTTGCAAACCTTACAAAAGATCATTTTTCTAGTACAACAAAAAAACATATCTCTAGGCATTATTAGCCGTTTTGCATGTGTTGTATAGAAGTTATGTTTGAATACATTTTTATTGCTTTTTTCGCATTATCTCAGGATTCTAAGACTATTATATTCATATTGAGTAAAAAACTACTTTTTGCATTTGCAAGATATAAAAAAGCATAAGTTTCTAGTAAAACTCCCAAAGATGCATTATTTCAGGCATTATTAGCCATTTTTCATGTGTGGTGTAGGAGTTATGTTTAAATAACTGTCATATTGAGTGTTACAGTATACAGTCATATTGAGTAAAACCTCATTTTTGTATTTGCAAACCATAGAAAAACACCTGTATCTAGTAATACTCACATGTATTCAATATCACAGGCATTTTTAGACATTTTGCACGTTTGGATTTAGAATTATGTTGGAATACATTTGTATTGCTTTTTTCGCATTATCTCAGGATTCTAAGTACATTACTGTCAAATTGAGTAACAAATCAAATTTTGTTTTTGCAAACCTTACCAAATGTTTTTTTTTCTGGAGAACTCTCGAAGATGCATTTCTTCAGGCATTATTAGACATTTTGCATGTGTATTTTTGGAGTTATGTTTCAAAAACTGTCAATTTGAGTGTGACCAATATGAGGCCAGTAAAATCTAATATTTGTATTTGTGAACCTTTCCAAAACACCTGATTCTGCTAAAACTTACATAAATTCAATATTAAAGGCTTTTTAAGACAAATTTTATATTTGGTTTTGGAGTTATGATTATAAACCTTTCATATTTAGTATGACAGTTACAGTGTTATATTGAATTAAAAAAAACTAACTTGTGTCTTTGCAAACCTTACAAAAGATCATTTTTCTAGTACAACTAACAAAAAAACATATCTCTGGGCATTATTAGCCAATTTGCATGTGTTGTTTAGAAGTTATGTTTGAATACATTTTTATTGCTTTTTTCGCATTATTTCAGGATTCTAAGACTATTATAGTCATATTGAGTAAAACACAACTTTTTGCATTTGCAAGACTTAAAAAAGCATATGTTTCTAGTAAAACTCCCAAAGATGCATTATTTCAGGCATTATTAGCCATTTTTCATGTGTGGTGTAGGAGTTATGTTTAAATAACTGTCATATTGAGTGTTTCAGTACACAGTCATATTGAGTAAAATCTCATTTTTGTATTTGCAAACCATTGAAAAACAACTGTATCTAGTAAAACTTACATGTATTCAATATCACAGGCATTTTTAGACATTTTGCACGTTTGGATTAGGAATTATGTTGGAATACATTTTTATTGCTTTTTTCGCGTTATCTCAGGATTCTAAGTACATTACTGTCAAATTGAGTAACAAATCAAATTTTGTTTTTGCAAACCTTACCAAATGTTTTTTTTCAGGAAAACTCTCGAAGATGCATTTCTTCAGGCATTATTAAACATTTTGCATGTGTATTTTTGGAGCTATGTTTCAAAAACTGTCATTTTGAGTGTGACCAATATGAGGCCAGTAAAATCTAATATTTGTATTTGTGATTCTTTCCAAAATACCTGATTCTGGTAAAACTTACATAAAATCAATATTAAAGGCTTTTTAAGACAAATTTCATATTTGGTTTTGGAGTTATGATTATAAACCTTTCATATTTAGTATGACAGTAACACTGTTATATTGAATAAAAAAACGTATTTGTATCTTTGCAAACCTTACAAAAGATCATTTTTCTAGTACAACTAACAAAAAAACATATCTCTAGGCATTATTAGCCGTTTTGCATGTGTTGTTTAGAAGTTATGTTTGAATACATTTTATTGCTTTTTTCGCATTATCTCAGGATTCTAAGACTATTATAGTCATATTGAGTAAAAAACTACTTTTTGCATTTGCAAGATTTAAAAAAGCATATGTTTCGAGTAAAACTCCCAAAGATGCATTATTTCAGGCATTATTAGCCATTTTTCATGTGTGGTGTAGGAGTTATGTTTAAATAACTGTCATATAGAGTGTTACAGTATACAGTCATATTGAGTAAAACCTCATTTTTGTATTTGCAAACCATAGAAAAACACCTGTATCTAGTAATACTCACATGTATTCAATATCACAGGCATTTTTAGACATTTTGCACGTTTGGATTTAGAATTATGTTGGAATACATTTTTATTGCTTTTTTCGCATTATCTCAGGATTCTAAGTACATTACTGTCAAATTGAGTAACAAATCAAATTTTGTTTTTGCAAACCTTACCAAATGTTTTTTTTCTGGAGAACTCTCGAAGATGCATTTCTTCAGGCATTATTAGACATTTTGCATGTGTATTTTTGGAGTTAAGTTTCAAATACTGTCAATTTGAGTGTGACCAATATGAGGCCAGTAAAATCTAATATTTGTATTTGTGAACCTTTCCAAAACACCTGATTCTGCTAAAACTTACATAAATTCAATATTAAAGGCTTTTTAAGACAAATTTTATATTTGGTTTTGGAGTTATGATTATAAACCTTTCATATTTAGTATGACAGTTACAGTGTTATATTGAATAAAAAAAACTAACTTGTGTCTTTGCAAACCTTACAAAAGATCATTTTTCTAGTACAACTAACAAAAAAACATATCTCTAGGCATTATTAGCCGTTTTGCATGTGTTGTTTAGAAGTTATGTTTGAATACATTTTTATTGCTTTTTTCGCATTATCTCAGGATTCTAAGACTATTATAGTCATATTGAGTAAAAAACTACTTTTTGCATTTGCAAGATATAAAAAAGCATATGTTTCTAGTAAAACTCCCAAAGATGCATTATTTCAGGCATTATTAGCCATTTTTCATGTGTGGTGTAGGAGTTATGTTTAAATAACTGTCATATTGAGTGTTACAGTATACAGTCATATTGAGTAAAACCTCATTTTTGTATTTGCAAACCATAGAAAAACACCTGTATCTAGTAATACTCACATGTATTCAATATCACAGGCATTTTTAGACATTTTGCACGTTTGGATTAGGAATTATGTTGGAATACATTTTTATTGCTTTTTTCGCGTTATCTCAGGATTCTAAGTACATCACTGTCAAATTGAGTAACAAATCAAATTTTGTTTTTGCAAACCTTACCAAATGTTTTTTTTCAGGAAAACTCTCGAAGATGCATTTCTTCAGGCATTATTAGACATTTTGCATGTGTATTTTTGGAGTTATGTTTCAAAAACTGTCATTTTGAGTGTGACCAATATGAGGCCAGTAAAATCTAATATTTGTATTTGTGATTCTTTCCACAATACCTGATTCTGGTAAAACTTACATAAATTCAATATTAAAGGCTTTTTAAGACAAATTTCATATTTGGTTTTGGAGTTATGATTATAAACCTTTCATATTTAGTATGACAGTTACAGTGTTATATTGAATAAAAAAAAACTAACTTGTGTCTTTGCAAACCTTACAAAAGATCATTTTTCTAGTACAACTAACAAAAAAAACATATCTCTGGGCATTATTAGCCATTTTGCATGTGTTGTTTAGAAGTTATGTTTGAATACATTTTTATTGCTTTTTTCGCATTATTTCAGGATTCTAAGACTATTATAGTCATATTGAGTTAAACACTACTTTTTGCATTTGCAAGACTTATAAAAGCATATGTTTCTAGTAAAACTCCCAAAGATGCATTATTTCAGGCATTATTAGCCATTTTTCATGTGTGGTGTAGATGTTATGTTTAAATAACTGTCATATTGAGTGTTACAGTATACAGTCATATTGAGTAAAACCTCATTTTTGTATTTGCAAACCATTGAAAAACAACTGTATGTAGTAAAACTTACATGTATTCAATATCACAGGCATTTTTAGACATTTTGCACGTTTGGATTAGGAATTATGTTTGAATACATTTTTATTGCTTTTTTCGCATTATCTCAGGATTCTAAGTACATTACTGTCAAATTGAGTAACAAATCAAATTTTGTTTTTGCAAACCTTACCACATGTTTGTTTTTCAGGAAAACTCTCGAAGATGCATTTCTTCAGGCATTATTAGACATTTTGCATGTGTATTTTTGGAGTTATGTTTCAAAAACTGTCATTTTGAGTGTGACCAATATGAGGCCAGTAAAATCTAATATTTGTATTTGTGATTCTTTCCAAAATACCTGATTCTGGTAAAACTTACATAAATTCAATATTAAAGGCTTTTTAAGACAAATTTCATATTTGGTTTTGGAGTTATGATTATAAACCTTTCATATTTAGTATGACAGTTACACTGTTATATTGAATAAAAAAACTAACTTGTGTCTTTGCAAACCTTACAAAAGATCATTTTTCTAGTACAACTAACAAAAAAACATATCTCTAGGCATTATTAGCCGTTTTGCATGTGTTGTTTAGAAGTTATGTTTGAATACATTTTTATTGCTTTTTTCGCATTATCTCAGGATTCTAAGACTATTATAGTCATATTGAGTAAAAAACTACTTTTTGCATTTGCAATATATAAAAAACCATATGTTTCTAGTAAAACTCCCAAAGATGCATTATTTCAGGCATTATTAACCATTTTCCATGTGTGATGTAGGAGTTATGTTAAAATAACTGTCATATTGAGTGTTACAGTATACAGTCATATTGAGTAAAACCTCATTTTTGTATTTGCAAACCATAGAAAAACATCTGTATCTAGTAATACTCACATGTATTCAATATCACAGTTATTTTTAGACATTTTGCACGTTTGGATTTAGAATTATGTTGGAATACATTTTTATTGCTTTTTTCGCATTATCTCAGGATTCTAAGTACATTACTGTCAAATTGAGTAACAAATCAAATTTTGTTTTTGCAAACCTTACCAAATGTTTTTTTTCTGGAGAACTCTCGAAGATGCATTTCTTCAGTTATTATTAGACATTTTGCATGTGTATTTTTGGAGTTATGTTTCAAAAACTGTCATATTGAGTGTGACCTATATGAGGCCAGTAAAATCTAATATTTGTATTTGTGATTCTTTCCAAAATACCTGATTCTGGTAAAACTTACATAAATTCAATATTAACGGCTTTTTAAGACAAATTTCATATTTGGTTTTGGAGTTATGATTATAAACCTTTCATATTTAGTATGACAGTTACAGTTTTATATTTTAATTAAAAAAAACTAACTTGTGTCTTTGCAAACCTTACAAAAGATCATTTTTCTAGTACAACTAACAAAAAAACATATCTCTAGGCATTATTAGCCATTTTGCATGTGTTGTTTAGAAGTTATGTTTGAATACATTTTTATTGCTTTTTTCGCATTATCTCAGGATTCTAAGACTATTATAGTCATATAGAGTAAAAAACTACTTTTTGCATTTGCAAGATTTAAAAAAGCATATGTTTCGAGTAAAACTCCCAAAGATGGATTATTTCAGGCATTATTAGCCATTTTTCATGTGTGGTGTAGGAGTTATATTTAAATAACTGTCATATTGAGTGTTACAGTATACAGTCATATTGAGTAAAACCTCATTTTTGTATTTGCAAACCATTGAAAAACAACTGTATCTATTAAAATTCACATGTATTCAATATCACAGTCATTTTTAGACATTTTGCACGTTTGGATTAGGAATTATGTTGGAATACATTGTTATTGCTTTTTTCGCATTATCTCAGGATTCTAAGTACATTACTGTCAAATTGAGTAACAAATCAAATTTTGTTTTTGCAAACCTTACCAAATGTTTTTTTTTTCTGGAAAA
Organism: Nerophis ophidion; assembly: GCF_033978795.1. Taxonomy (NCBI): domain Eukaryota; kingdom Metazoa; phylum Chordata; class Actinopteri; order Syngnathiformes; family Syngnathidae; genus Nerophis; species Nerophis ophidion. The sequence goes on along the minus strand of NW_026906992.1, from coordinate 375,259 downwards.
CTCTCGAAGATGCATTTCTTCAGGCATTATTATACATTTTGCATGTGTATTTTTGGAGTTATGGATCAAAAACTGTCATTTTTACTGTGACCAATATGAGGCAAGTAAAATCTAATATTTGTATTTGTGATTCTTTCCAAAATACATGATTCTGGTAAAACTTACATAAATTCAATATTAAAGGCTTTTTAAGACAAATTTCACATTTGGTTATGGAGTGATGATTATAAACTTGTCATATTTAGTATGACAGTTACACTGTTATATTGAATAAAAAAAACTAACTTGTGTCTTTGCAAACCTTACAAAAGATCATTTTTCTACTAGAACTAACAAAAAAACATATATGTAGGCATTATTAGCCATTTTGCATGTGTTGTTTAGAAGTTATGTTTGAATTCATTTGTATTGCTTTTTTCGCATTATCTCAGGATTGTAAGACTATTAGAGTCGTATTGAGTAAAAAACTACTTTTTGCATTTGCAAGATTTAAAAAAGCATATGTTTCGAGTAAAACTCCCAAAGATGCATTATTTCAGGCATCATTAGCCATTTTTCATGTGTTGTGTAGGAGTGATGTTTAAATAACTGTCATATTGAGTGTTACAGTATACAGTCATATTGAGTAAAACCTCATTTTTGTATTTGCAAACCATTGAAAAACAACTGTATCTAGTAAAACTCACATGTATTCAATATCACAGGCATTTTTAGACATTTTGCACGTTTGGATTGGGAATTATGTTGGAATACATGTTTATTGCTTTTTTCGCATTATCTCGGGATTCTAAGTACATTACTGTCAAATTGAGTAATAAATCAAATTTTGTTTTTGCAAACCTTACCAAATGTTTTTTTTTCAGGAAAACTCTCGAAGATGCATTTTCTCAGGCATTATTAGACATTTTGCATGTGTATTTTTGGAGTTATGTTTCAAAAACTGTCATTTTGAGTGTGACCTATATGAGGCCAGTAAAATTTAATATTTGTATTTGTCAACCTTTCCAAAATACCTGACTCTGCTAAAACGTACATAAAATTCACAATTAAAGGCTTTTTAAGACAAATTTCATATTTGGTTTTGGAGTTATGATTATAAATCTTTCATATTTAGTATGACAGTTACACTGTTATATTGAATAAAAAAAACTAACTTGTGTCTTTGCAAACCTTACAATGGATCATTTTTCTACTAGAACTAACACAAAAAAATATGTAGGCATTATTAGCCATTTTGCATGTGTTGTTTAGAAGTTATGTTTGAATACATTTTTATTGCTTTTTTTGCATTATCCCAGGATTGTAAGACTCTTATAGTCGTATTGAGTAAAAAACTACTTTTTGCATTTGCAAGATTTAAAAAAGCATATGTTTCGAGTAAAACTCCCAAAGATGCATTATTTCAGGCATTATTAGCCATTTTTCATGTGTGGTGTAGGAGTTAAGTTTAAATAGCTGTCATATTGAGTGTTACAGTATACAGTCATATTGAGTAAAACCTCATTTTTGTATTTGCAAACCATTGAAAAACAACTGTATCTAGTAAAACTCACATGTATTCAATATCACAGGCATTTTTAGACATTTTGCACCTTTGGATTAGGAATTATGTTGGAATACATTTTTACTGCTTTTTTCGCATTATCTCAGGATTCTAAGTACATTACAGTCAAATTGAGTAACAAATCAAATTTTGTTTTTGCAAGCCTTACCAATTGTTTTTTATCCGGAAAACTCTCGAAGATGCATTTCTTCAGGCATTATTAGACAGTTTGCATGTGTATTTTTGGAGTTATGTTTCAAAAACTGTCATTTTGAGTGTGACTAATATGAGGCCAGTAAAATCTAATATTTGTATTTGTGATTCTTTCCAAAATACCTGATTCTGGTAAAACTTACAAAAATTCAATATTAAAGGTTTTTTAAGACAAATTTCATATTTGGTTTTGGAGTTATGATTATAAACCTTTCATATTTAGTATGGCAGTTACACTGTTATATTGAATAAAAAAACTAATTTGTGTCTTTGCAAACCTTACAAAAGATCATTTTTCTAGTACAACTAACAAAAAAACATATCTCTGGGCATTATTAGCCATTTTGCATGTGTTGTTTAGAAGTTATGTTTGAATACATTTTTATTGCTTTTTTCGCATTATCACAGTATTGTAAGTACATTACTGTCAAATTGGGTAAAATATTTCTTCTTTTTTTTGCAACCCTTACAAAATGTTTTTTTTATCCAGTAAAACTCACATTTCTTCAGGCATTTTTTTGTAATTTTGCATGTGTATTTTTGGAGATAGGGTTCAAAAACTGTCTTATTGACCAATGTGAGGCCAGTAAAACCAAATTTTTGTATTTGTGAACCTTTCCAAAATACCTAATTCAGGTAAAACTCACATAAAGTCAATATTACAGGCTTTTTTAGACAGAGTTCATGTTTGGTTTTGGAGTTATGTTAATGAACCTTTCATATTTAGTATGACAGTAATACTGTTATATCGAATAAAAAAAACAAACTTGTATCTTTGAAAACACTGTAAAAATAAATTCTGTAAAAAAAAACGGTCATTTACTGGCAGCTACGGCTTTCAAACAAAAACCATAAAATTAAAGTAAAACGATAAAAATGATCAAAAACATATTTACAGAAATTTTCATGAAATGTTTTGGGGAGAAATATCGTAATTTTACAGATTTTTACAAAATTATCAAGATCAACCACCTTTAATAAAGTGACGATGCAAACAGTTCTGCAGAAAAATACCTTTATTCTAAAGAGTTTTTCCAAATTATTACGATCAATCACCTTTAGTGAAGTGACAATGCTGGCGCTTCCACAGAAAAATACCATTGTTTAACAGATTTTTTCTGAATTGTTAGGATCAGGGGTGTCTCATTGACTTTAGCAGGGGGCCACTGGATGCAGAAAATTGATTCAAAGTGGGTTAACCTTGCATGAAACGCTATCCCAACCTAGCAACGTACTTACCAATCCCACCATTTCACCCTGAGAATTTCACTACCCTCATATAGGATTGACTCAAAGCTTGGCCGGGCGAATATGACAAGTAGTACCGCGGTGGGCTTTTTTGTACGCTCATTCACCAAATCATAAGCGCGCCAATTGAGGCATGTGATGTGCACGGTATTGTTGTGCATTTGATAGTGACTGCAAAATATACTTGGTCAACAGCCACACAGGTCACACTGACGGTGGCTGCACAAACAACTTTAACACTGTTACAAATATGCACCACACTGTGAAACCACATTGAACAAGAATGATAAACACATTTCAGGAAAACATCCTCAATGTAATAAAACATAAACACAACATAACAAATACCCAGAAGCCCAAGCAGCGCTGACTCTTCCGGGCTACATTCCCGCTACCACCCAACCCCGTGCCCCAAAACATCACCGCCCCCCTCCGTGCGTTCGTTGAGCTGGGCGGGGTTAGGTGGTGGGGGTGTATATTGTAACACATGGAATTCTAGGAATTGTTTCTGTTGTCTTAATGTTGTGTTACGGTGACGATGTTCTCCTGAAATGTGTTTGTCAGTCTTGATTAATGTGGCTCCACAGTGTGGCGCATATTTGTAACATTGTTAAAGTTGTTTGTAGGGCCACCGTCAGTGTGATCTGTATGGCTGTTGACTGTTGATTAAGAATCTCTTGCAGTATTTCATGTATGTCATATTACAGTTTGAGCATACACCTTTTATAAGAGGCTACATATATTTTTCGACTTGAATGTGAAAATACACATAAATATTGAAAATATTTGATTTACCTTAAAATTACATTTAAAACTGTTAGATTGTTAGTATGAACAAATACTTTTATATAACAAGCTACATAATTAATTAAAGTTAATTACTGTAATTTTACATGAAATTGAAAGTAATTTGAGAAAACAGAAAATAATATGTATAAATAATTTGGTATTTTTCTATAAAAAAAATAGAAATATACATAGTTTGTTATTACTGGCATATTACTTAAAATAACAGGCGTTTTTTTAATTTACAGATAATGTCTTCAATTCTACAGATTTATAACCTATTTAAAAAAATTTAAAAATTATAGTAGAAATTTAGAGTAAAGTAACCATACAAATAGGATTTTGTTTTCTCAGTGAACCCTACAGAAGATCATTTTTCTACTACAACTAACCAAGATACACATCTGTAGGAATTATTAGCCGTTTTGCATGTGTTGTTTAAAAGTTATGTTTGAAAACTTTTGTATTGGTTTTTCGCATTATCTCAGGATTCTAAGAACATTATAGCCATATTGAGTAAAAAATACTTTTTTCATTTGCAAGATTTAAAAAAGCATATGTTCCGAGTAAAACTCCCGAAGATGCATAATTTCAGGCATTATTAGCCATTTTTTATGTGTGGTGTAGGAGTTATGTTTAAATAACTGTCATATTGAGTGTTACAGTATACAGTCATATTGAGTAAAACCTAAATTTTGTATTTGCAAACCATAGAAAAACAACTGTACTATAGTAAAACTCACATGTATTCAATATCACAGGCATTTTTAGACATTTTGCACGTTTGGATTAAGAATTATGTTGGAATACATTTTCAATATAACAGTGTAACTGTCATACTGAATATGAAAGGTTTATAATCATAACTCCAAAACCAAATATGAAATTTGTCTTAAAAAGCCTTTAATATTGAATTTATGTAAATTTTACCAGAATCAGGTATTTTGGAAAGAATCACAAATACAAACATTACATTTTATTGGCCTCATATTGGTCACACTCAAAATGACAGTTTTTGAAACATAACTGCAAAAATACACATGCAAAATGTCTAATAATAACTGAAGAAAAGCATCTTCGAGAGTTTTTCAGAAAAAAAACATTTGGTAAGGTTTGCAAAAACAAAATTTGATTTGTTACTCAATTTGACAGTAATGTACTTAGAATCCTGAGATAATGCGAAAAAAGCAATAAAAATGTATTCCAACATAATTCCTAATTCAAACGTGCAAAATGTCTAAAAATGCCTGTGATATTGAATACATGTGAGTTTTACTAGATACAGTTGTTTTTCAATGGTTTGCAAATACAAAAATGAGGTTTTTCTCAATATGACTGTATACTGTAACACTCAATATGACAGTTATTTAAACATAACTCCCACACCACATATGAAAAATGGCTAATAATGCCTGAAATAATGCATCTTTGCGAGTTTTACTCGAAATATATGCTTTTTTAAATCTTGCAAATGCAAAAAGTAGTTTTTTACTCAATATGACTATAATAGTCTTAGAATCCTGATATAATGCGAAAAAAGCAATAAAAATGTATTCAAACATAACTTCTAAACAACACATGCAAAATGGCTAATAATGCCCAGAGATATGTTTTTTTGTTAGTTGTACTAGAAAAATAATGTATCTTTGGGAGTTTTACTCGAAACATATGCTTTTTTAAATCTTGCAAATGCAAAATGTAGTTTTTTACTCAATATGACTCTAATGTTCTTAGAATCCTGAGATAATGCGAAAAAAGCAATAAAAATGTATTCAAACATAATTTCTAAACAACACATGCAAAATGGCTAATAATGCCTAGAGATATGAATTGTTGTTAGTTGTACTAGAAAAATGATCTTTTGTAAGGTTTGCAAAGACATAAGTTGTTTTTTTATTCAATATAACAGTATAACTGTCATAATAAATATGAAAGGTATATAATCATAACTCCAAAACTAAACATGATTTTTTTCTAAAAAAAAGCCTGTAATATTGAATGTATGTGAGTTTTACCAGAATCAAGTATTTTGGAAAGGTTCACAAATAAAAAAATTAGGTTTTACTGGCTTCATATTGGTCATACTCAAAATGACCGTTTTTGAAACATAACTCCAAAAGTAGAAATGCAAAATGTCTAATAATACCTGAAGAAATGTATCTTTGAGACTTTTATTGGAAAAAAAAAACATTTGGTAAGGTTTGCAAAAACAAATTTGAATTTTTTTAACTAAATTTGACAGTAATGTACTTAGAATCATGAGATAATGCGAAAAAAGCAATAAAAATAAATTCCAACATAATTCCTAATCCAAACGTGCAAAATGTCTAAAAATGCCTGTGATATTGAATACATGTGAGTTTTACTAGATTTGGTTGTTTTTTCATGGTTTGCAAATGCAAAAATGAGGTTTTATTTAATATGACTGTATACTGTAACACTCAATATGACAGTTATTTGAACATAACTCCTACACCACACATGAAAAATGGCTAATAATGCCTGAAATAAAGCAATACAAATGTATTCAAACATAACTTCTAAACAACACATGCAAAATGGCTAATAATGCCTAGAGATATGTATTTTTGTTAGTTGTACTAGAAAAATGATCTTTTGTAAGGTTTGCAAAGACACAAGTTAGTTTTTTTATTCAAAATAACAGTGTAACTGTCATACTAAATATGAAAGGTTTATAATCATAACTCCAAAACCAAATATGAAATTTGTCTTAAAAAGCCTTTAATATTGAATTTATGTAAATTTTACCAGATTCAGGTATTTTGGAAAGGTTCACAAATACAAAAATTTGGTTTTACTGGCCTCATATTGGTGGTACTCAAAACTACCGTTTTTGAAACATAAATCCAAAAGTAGAAATCTAAAATGTCTAATATTGCCTAAAGAAATGCATCTTTTAGAGTTTTCCTGAAAAAAAAAATTTGGTAGGGTTTGCAAAAACAAAAAATAATTTTTTACTCAATTTGACAGTAATGTACTTAGAATCCTGAGATAATGTGAAAAAAGCAATAAAAATGTATTCCAACATAATTCCTAATCCAAACGTGCAAAATGTCTAAAAATGCCTGTGATATTGAATACATGTGAGTTTTACTATAGTACAGTTGTTTTTCTATGGTTTGCAAATACAAAATTTAGGTTTTACTCAATATGACTCTATACTGTAACACTCAATATGACAGTTATTTAAACATAACTCCTACACCACACATGAAAAATGGCTAATAATGCCTGAAATAATGCATATTTGGGAGTTTTACTCGGAACATATGCTTTTTTAAATCTTGCAAATGCAAAAAGTATTTTTTACTCGATATGACTATAATGTTCTTAGAATCCTGAGATAATGCGAAAAAGCAATACAAAAGTTTTCAAACATAACTTTTAAACAACACATGCAAAACGGCTAATAATTCCTAGAGATGTGTATCTTAGTTAGTTGTAGTAGAAAAATGATCCTTTGTAGGGTTCACTGGGAAAACAAAATCCTATTTGTATGGTTAGTTTACCCTAAATTTCTACTATAATTTTTCAATTTTTTTAAATAGGTTATAAATCTGTAGAATTGAAGACATTATCTGTAAATAAAAAAAACGCCTGTTATTTTAAGTAATATGCCAGTAGACAAACTATGTATATTCCTTTTTTTTTTACAGAAAAATACCAAATTATTTATACATATTATTTTCTGTTTTCTCAAATGACTTTCAATTTCATGTAAAATTACAGTAATTAACTTTAATTAAATATGTAGCTTGTTATATAAAAGTATTTGTTCATACTAACAATCTAACAGTTGTATATGTAATTTTAAGGTAAATCAAATGTTTTCAATATTTATGTGTATTTTCACATTCAAGTCAAAAAAATATATGTAGCCTCTTATAAAATGTGTATGCTCAAACTGTAATATGACGTCCCTGATATACTGCAAGAGATTCTTAATCAACAGTCAACAGCCATACAGATCACACTGACAGTGGCCGTACAAACATCTTTAACAATGTTACAAATATGCGCCACACTGTGGAGCCACATCAAACAAGACTGACAAACACATTTCAGGAGAACATCGTCACCGTAACACAACATTAACACAACAGAAACAATTCCTAGAATTCCATGTGTTACAATATACACCCCCACCACCTAACCTCGCCCAGCTCAACCTACGCACGGAGGGGGGGCGGTGATTTTTTTGGGGCACGGGGTTGGGTGGTAGCGGGATTGTAGCCCGGAAGTGTCAGCGCCGCTTGGGCTTCTAGGTATTTGTTATGTTGTGTTTATGTTTTATTACAGTGAGGATGTTTTCCTGAAATGTGTTTATCATTCTTGTTCGATGTGGGTTCACAGTGTGGTGCATATTTGTAACAGTGTTAAAGTTGTTTGTACAGCCACCGTCAGTGTGACCTGTGTGGCTGTTGACCAAGTATATCTTGCAGTCACCTTTCAAATGAATGACAAAACCGTGCTCATCACATGCCTCAATTGGCACGCTGATGATTTGATGAATGAGCGCTCAATAAAACCCACCGTTGTGTTACGTGTCATATTCGCCCGGCCAAACTTTGAGTCAACCCTACAGGAGGGTCAGTGAAATTCTCGTGGTGAAATGATAGGAATGGTAAGTATGTAGCTAGGGTGGGATAGCCATTCATGCAAGGTTAACCCACTTTGTATCAATCTCCTGTATCCAGTGGCCCCCCCGCTAAAGTCAATGAGACACCCCTGATCCTAACAATTCAGAAAAAATCTGTTAAACAATGGTATTTTTCTGTGGAACCGCCAGCATTGTCACTTCACTAAAGGTGGTTGATCGTAATAATTTGGAAATACTCTTAAGAATAAGGTTTTTTTTTTCTGCGGAACTGTTTGCATCGTCACTTTATTAAAGGTGGTTGATCTTAATAATTTAGTAAAAATCTGTAAAATTACGATATTTCTCCCCAAAACGTTTCATGAAAATTTCTTTAAATATAATGTTTTTGATCATTATTTGGTTTACAATGTTTTACTTTAATTTTATGGTTTTTGTTTGGCAGCCGTAGCTGCCAGTAAATGACCGTTTTTTTTACAGAATTTATTTTTACAGTGTTTGCGAAGACACAATTTTTCATTTTATTTAATATAACAGTATAACTGTCATACTAAATATGAAAGGTTCATAAACATAACTCCAAAACCAAAGATGAAATCTGTCTAAAAAAGCCTGTATTATTGACTTTATGTGAGTTTTACCTGAATTAAGAATTTTGGAAAGTTTCACAAATACAAAAATTTGGTTTTACTGGCCACACATTGGTCACACTGAATAAGACAGTTTTTGAACCATATCTCCAAAAATACACATGCAAAATTACAAAAAAATGCCTGAAGAAATGTATCTTTGTGAGTTTTACTGGAAAAAAAAACATTTTGTAAGGTTTGCAAAAACAAAAAGAAATTTTTTGTAATGTTAATGTAATTTTAAGGTAAATTAATTTTTTTTAATATTTATGTGTATTTTCACCTTCAAGCGAAAAATATATGTAGCCTCTTATAAAAGGTTTATGCTCAAACTAACATTTACATTTTTTTCCCTCTAATATGACATACATGAGTGACTGCAAGACATACTTAATCAACAGTCAACAGCCTTACAAATCACACTGACGGTGGCCGTACAAAAAAATTTAACAATGTTACAAATATGCGCCACATTGTGGAGCCACATCAAACAAGAATGACAAACACATTTCAGGAGAACATCTTCACCGTAACACAACATTAACACAACAAAAACAAAACCCAGAATTCCATGTGTTACAATATACACCCCCACCACCTAACCCCGCCCACCTCAACCAACGCATGGAGGGGGGCGGTGATGTTTTGGGGTGCGGGGTTGGGTGGTAGCAGGGGTGTAGCCCGGAAGAGTCAGCGCTGCATGGGCTTGTAGGTATTTGTTATGTTATGTTGTGTGTATGTTTTGTTACAGTGAGGTGGTTTCCTGAAATGTGTTTATCATTCTTGTTCGATGTGGATTCACAGTGTGGTGCATATTTTGTAACAGTGTTAAAGTTGTTTGTACAGCCACCAGCAGTGTGACCTGTGTGGCTGTTGACCAAGTATGTTTTGCAATCACTATCACGTGCATGACAATACCATGCACATCACACTCATCAGTAGGCATGCTGATGATTTGGTGATTGAGTGTATGAGAAGTCAACCGGCCAGACTTTGGGTCAATCCTACATGAGGGTCAGTAAAATTCTCACAGTGAAATGGTAGGATCGGTAAGTATGTTGCTAGGGTGGGGTAGCCATTCATGCAAGGTGAATCCACTTTGCATCAAGTTCCTGCATGCAGTGGCCCCCCGCTAAAGTCAATGAGACACCCCTGATCCTAACAATTCAGAAAAAATCTGTAAAACAATGGTATTTTTCTGTGGAACCGCCAGCATTGTCACTTTACTAAAAGTGGTTGATCGTAATAATTTGGAAAAACTCTTTAGAATAAAGGTATTTTTCTGCAGAACTGTTTGCATCGTCACTTTATTAAAGGTGGTTGATCTTAATAATTTAGTTAAAATCTGTAAAATTACGATATTTCACCCCAAAACGTTTCATGAAAATTTCTGTAAATATAATATTTTTGATCATTATTTGGTTTACAATGTTTTACTTTAGTTTTATGGTTTTTGTTTGGCAGCCGTAGCTGCCAGTAAATGACCGTTTTTTTACAAAATTTATTTTTACAGTGTTTGCAAAGATAAAAGTTAGTTTTTTTATTCAATATAACAGTAAAACTGTCATACTAAATATGAAAGGTTCATAAACATAACTCCAAAACCAAACATGAAATCTGTCTAAAAAAGCCTGAATTTTGACTTTATGTGAGTTTTACCTGAATTAGGTATTTTGGAAAGGTTCACAAATACAAAAAATTGGTTTTACTGGCCTCACATTGGTCACACTCAATAAGACAGTTTTTGAACCCTATCTCCAAAAATACACATGCAAAATTACAAAAAATGCCTGAAGAAATGTATCTTTGTGAGTTTTACTGAATAAAAAAAACATTTTGTAAGGTTTGCAAAAACAAAAAGAAATGTTCTACCCAATTTGACAGTAATGTACTTAAAATCCTGAGATAATGCAAAAAGAGCAATAAAAATGTATTCCAACATAATTCCTAATCCAAACGTGCAAAATGTCTAAAAATGCCTGTGATATTGAATCCATGTGAGTTTTACTAGATATAGTTGATTTTCTATGGTTTGCAAAAACAAAAATTAGGTTTTACTCAATATGACTGTATACTGTAACACTCGATATGACAGTTATTTAAACATAACTCCTACACCACACATGGCTAATAATGCCTGAAATAATGCATCTTTGGGAGTTTTACTCGAAACGATTGTTTTTTTAAATCTTTGCAATGCAAAAAATAGTTTTTTTACTCAATATGACAATAATGTTCTTGGAATCCTGAGATAATGCGAAAAAAGCAATAAAAAAGTTTTCAAACACAACTTTTAAACAACACATGCAAAACGGCTAATAATGCCTAGAGATGTGTATCTTTGTTAGTTGTAGTAGAAAAATGATCTTTTGTAGGGTTCACTGTAAAAAAAAAAATCCAATTTTTATGGTTAGTTTACATTAAATTTCTACTGTAATTTTTCATTTTTTTTAGATAGGTTATAAAACTGTAGAATTCAAGACATTATCTGTAAATAAACAAACTGCCTGTTATTTTGAATAATTTACCAGTAATGACGAACTATGTATATTCCTATTTTTTTACAGAAAAATACCAAATTAATTATACATATTATTTTCTGTTTTCTCAAATTACTTTCAATTTCATGTAAAATTACAGTAATTAACTTTAATTAAATATGTAGCTTGTTATATAAAAGTATGTGTCCATACTAACAATCTAAAAGTTTTATATGTAATTTTAAGGTAAATCAAATTTTTTTAATATTTATGTGTATTTTCACATTCAAAGCGAAAAATATATGTAGCCTCTTATAAAAGGTTTATGCTCAAACTAACTATTACATTTTTTTCCCTGTAATATGACATACATGAATGACTGCAAGACATACTTAATCAACAGTCAACAGCCTTACAGATCACACTGACGGTGGCCGTACAAACGACTTTAACAATGTTACAAATATGCGCCACACTGTGGAGCCACATCAAACAAGACTGACAAACACATTTCAGGAGAACATCGTCACCGTAACACAACATTAACACAACAGAAAGTATTCCTAGAATTCCATGTGTTACAATATACACCCCCACCACCTACCCCCGCCCAGCTCAACCAACGCACGGAGGGGGCCGGTGATGTTTTGGGGCACGGGGTTGGGCGGTAGCGGGATTGTAGCCCGGAAGAGTCAGCGCTGCTTGGGCTTCTGGGTATTTGTTATGTTGTGTTTATGTTTTATTACAGTGAGGATGTTTTCCTGAAATGTGTTTATCATTCTTGTTCGATGTGGGTTCACAGTGTGGTGCATATTTGTAACAGTGTTAAAGTTGTTTGTAGAGCCACCGTCAGTGTGACCTGTGTGGCTGTTGACCAAGTATATCTTGCAGTCACCTTTCAAATGAACGACAAAACCGTGGTCATCACATGCCTCAATTGGTACGCTGATGATTTGATGAATGAGCGTTCAATAAAACCCACCGTTGTATTACGTGTCATATTCGCCCGGCCAAACTTTGAGTCAACCCTACATTAGGGTCAGTGAAATTTTCGTGGTAAAATGATAGGAATGGTAAGTATGTAGCTAGGGTGGGATAGCCATTCATGCAAGGTTAACCCACTTTGTATCAATTTCCTGCATCCAGTGGCCCCCTGCTAAAGTCAATGAAACACCCCTGATCCTAACAATTCAGAAAAAATCTGTTTAACAATGGTATTTTTCTGTGGAACCGCCAGCATTGTCACTTCACTAAAGGTGGTTGATCGTAATTATTTGGAAAAACTCTGAAGAATAAAGTTTTTTTTTTCTGCGGAACTGTTTGCATCGTCACTTTATTAAAGGTGGTTGATCTTAATAATTTTGTAAAAATCTGTAAAACTACGATATTTCTCCCCAAAACATTTCATGAAAATTTCTGTAAATATAATGTTTTTGATCATTATTTGGTTTACAATGTTCCATCCATCCATCCATTTTCTACCGCTTATACCCTTTTGGGGTCGCGGGGGGCGCTGGCGCCTATCTCAGCTACAATCGGGCGGAAGGCGGGGTACACCCTGGACAAGTCGCCACCTCATCGCAGGGCCAACACAGATAGACAAACAACATTCACACTCACATTCACACACTAGGGCCAATTTAGTGTTGCCAATCAACCTATCCCCAGGTGCATGTCTTTGGAAGTGGGAGGAAGCCGGAGTACCCGGAGGGAACCCACGCATTCACGGGGAGAACATGCAAACTCCACACAGAAAGATCCCGAGCCTGGATTTGAACCCAGGACTGCAGGAACTTCGTATTGTGAGGCAGACGCACTAACCCCTCTTCCACCGTGAAGCCCTGGTTTACAATGTTTTACTTTAATTTTATGGTTTTTGTTTGACAGCCGTAGCTGCCAGTAAATGACCGTTTTTTTACAGAATTCATTTTTACAGTGTTTTCAAAGATACAAGTTTGTTTTTTTTATTCGATATAACAGTATTACTGTCATACTAAATATGAAAGGTTCATAAACATAACTCCAAAACCAAACATGAAATCTGTCTAAAAAAGCCTGTAATATTGACTTTATGTGAGTTTTACCTGAATTAGGTATTTTGGAAAGGTTCACAAATACAAACATTTGGTTTTACTGGCCTCACATTGGTCACACTCAATAAGACAGTTATTGAACCATATCTCCAAAAATACACATGCAAAATTACAAAAAAATGCCTGAAAAAATATATATTTGTTTTACTGGAATAAAAACATTTTGTTAGGTTTGCAGAAACAAAAAGAAATGTTTTACCCAATTTGACAGTAATGTACTTAAAATCCTGAGATAATGCAAAAAGAGCAATAAAAATGTATTCCAACATAATTCCTAATCCAAACGTGCAAATTGTCTAAAAATGCCTGTGATATTGAATCCATGTGAGTTTTACTAGATACAGTTGCTTTTCTATGGTTTGCAAATACAAAAATTTGGTTTTATTCAATATGACTGTATACTGTAACACTCAATATGACAGTTACATAAACATAACTCCTACACCACACATGAAAAATGGCTAATAATGCCTGAAATAATGCATTTTTGGGAGTTTTACTCGAAACGATTGCTTTTTTAAATCTTTGTAATGCAAAAAATTGTTGTTCTACTCAATATGACTATAATGTTCTTAGAATCCTAAGATAATGCAAAAAGCAATAAAAATGTTTTCAAACATAACTTCTATAAAACTCTTGTAAAATGGCTAATAATGCCTAGAGACATGTATTTTCGTTAGTTGTACTAGAAAAATGATCTTTTGTGAGGTTCACAAAGACACAAGTTAGTTTTTTTATTCAATATAACAGTGTAACCGTCATACTAAATATGAAAGGTTTATAATCTCAACTCCAAAACCATATAAGAAATTTCTCTAAAAAAAAGTCTGTAATATTGAATTTATGTGAGTTTTAGAAGAATCAGTCATTTTGGAAAACTTCACAAATACAACAATTAGGTTTTACTGGCCTCATATTGATCAAACTCAAAATGACATTTTTGAAACATAACTCCAAAAATATGCATGCAAAATGTCTAAGAATGCCTGAAGAAATGTCTCTTTGAGAGTTTTCCTGGAAAAAAAAACATTTGGTAAGGTTTGAATTAACAAAAAGTATTTTTATAATAAATTTGACAGTAAATTACTTAGAATCCTGAGATAATACGAAAAAAAGCAATAAAAATGTATTCCAACATAATTCCCAATCCAAACGTGCAAAATATCTGAAAATGCCTGTGATATTCAATAAATGTGAGTTGTACTAGATACACTTGTTTTTCTATGGTTTGCAAATACAAAATTTAGGTTTTACTCAATATGAATGTATACTGTAACACTAAATATGACAGTTATTTAAACATAATTCCTAGACCACACATGAAAAATGACTAATAATGCCTGAAATAATGCATGTTTGTGAGTATTACTCGAAACGATTGCTTTTTTAAATGTTGCAAATGCATAATGTATTTTTTTACTCAATATGACCATAATGTTCTTTGAATTCTGAGATAATTCGAAAAAAAGAAATAAAATTGTATTCAAACATAACTTCCAAACAACACATGCAAAATGGCTAATAATGACTAGAGATATGAATTTTCGTTAGTTGTACTAGAAAAATTATCTTTTGTAAGGTTAACAAAGACACAAGTTAGTTTTTTTATTCAATATAACAGTATAACTGTCATACTAAATATGAAATGTTTAAAATCATAACTCCAAAACCAAACATTAAATCTTCCTAAAAAAAAAAGCCTGTAATATTGAATTTATGTTAGTTTTAGCAGAATCAGGTATTTTGGAAAGGTTCACACATACAAAAATTGGGTTTTACCGGCCTCATATTGGTCACACTCATAATGACAATTTTGAAACATAACTCCAAAAGTAGAAATGCAAAATGTCTAATAATGCCTGAAGAAATGTATCTTTGAGAGTTTTCCTGAAAAAAAAATGTTTGGTAAGGTTTGCAATAAAAGAAAGTATTTTTTTACTAAATTTGACAGTCATGTACTTAGAATCCTGAGATAATGCGAAAAAAGCAATAAATATGTATTCCAACATAATTCCTAATCCAAACGTGCAAAATGTCTAAAAATGCCTGTGATATTGAATACATGTGAGTTTTACTAGATTTGGTTGTTTTTTCATGGTTTGCAAATACAAAAATGAGGTTTTATTTAATATGACTGTATACTGTAACACTCAATATGACAGTTATTTGAACATAACTCCTACACCACACATGAAAAATGGCTAATAATGCCTGAAATAAAGCAATACAAATGTATTCAAACATAACTTCTAAACAACACATGCAAAATGGCTAATAATGCCTAGAGATATGTATTTTTGTTAGTTGTACTAGAAAAATGATCTTTTGTAAGGTTTGCAAAGACACAAGTTAGTTGTTTTATTCAATATAACAGTGTAACTGCCATTCTAAATATGAAAGGTTTATAATCATAACTCCAAAACCAAATATGAAATTTGTCTTAAAAAGCCGTTAATATTGAATTTATGTAAATTTTACCAGAATCAGTTATTTTGGAAAGAATCAGAAATACAAATATTAGATTTTACTGGCCTCATATTGGTCACACTCAAAATGACAGATTTTGAAACATAACTCCAAAAATACACATGCAAAATGTCTAATGATGCCTGAAGAAATGCATCTTCGAGAGTTTTCCTGAAAAAAAAAAACATTTGGTAAGGTTTGCAAAAACAAAATTTGATTCGTTACTCAATTTGACAGTAATGTACTTAGAATCCTGAGATAATGCAAAAAAGCAATAAAAATGTATTCCAACATAATTCCTAATCCAAACGTGCAAAATGTCTAAAAATGCCTGTGATATTGAATACATGTGAGTTTTACTAGATACAGTTGTTTTTCAATGATTTGCAAATACAAAAATGAGGTTTTACTCAATATGACTGTATACTGTAAGACTCAATATGACAGTTATTTAAACATAACTCCTACACCACACATGAAAAATGGCTAATAATGCCTGAAATAATGCATCTTTGCGAGTTTTACTCGAAACATATGCTTTTTTAAATCTTGCAAATGCAAAAAGTAGTTTTTTACTCAATATGACTATAATAGTCTTAGAATCCTGAGATAATGCGAAAAAAGCAATAAAAATGTATTCAAACATAACTTCTAAACAACACATGCAAAATGGCTAATAATGCCCAGAGATATGTTTTTTTGTTAGTTGTACTAGAAAAATTATCTTTTGTAAGGCTTGCAAAGACACAAGTTATTTTTTTTATTCAATATAACACTGTAACTGTCATACTAAATATGAAATGTTTATAATCATAACTCCAAAACCAAATATGAAATTTGTCTTAAAAAGCCTTTAATATTGAATTTATGTAAGTTTTAGCAGAATCAGGTATTTTGGAAAGAATCACAAATACAAATATTAGATTTTACTGGCCTCATATTGGTCACACTCAAAATGACAGTTTTTGAAACATAACTCCAAAAATACACATGCAACATGTCTAATAATGCCTGAAAAAATGCATCTTCGAGAGTTTTCCTGAAAAAAAAACATTTGGTAAGGTTTGCAAAAACAAAATTTGATTTGTTACTCAATTTGACAGTAATGTACTTAGAATCTTGAGATAATGCGAAAAAAGCAATAAAAATGTATTCCAACATAATTCCTAATTCCAAACGTGCAAAATGTCTAAAAATGCCTGCGATATTGAATACATGTGAGTTTTACTAGATACAGTTGTTTTTCAATGGTTTGCAAATACAAAAATGAGGTTTTACTCAATATGACTGTATACTGTAACACTCAATATGACAGTTATTTAAACATAACTCCTACACCACACATGAAAAATGGCTAATAATGCCTGAAATAATGCATCTTTGGGATTTTTACTCGAAACATATGCTTTTCTAAATCTTGCAAATGCAAAAAGTAGTTTTTTACTCAATACGACTATAATAGTCTTACAATCCTGAGATAATGCAAAAAAAGCAATAAAAATGTATTCAAACATAACTTCTAAACAACACATGCAAAATGGTTAATAGTGCCCAGAGATATGTTTTTTTGTTAGTCGTACTAGAAAAAGGATCTTTTGTAAGGTGTGCAAAGACACAAGTTAGTTTTTTTATTCAATATAACAGTGTAGCTGCCATACTAAATATGAAAGGTTTATAATCATAACTCCAAAACCAAAGATGAAATTTGTCTTAAAAAGCTTTTAATATTGAATTTATGTAAATTTTAGCAGAATCAGGTGTTTTGGAAAGGTTCACAAATACAAATATTAGATTTTACTGGCCTCATATTGGTCACACTCAAAATGACAGATTTTGAAACATAACTGCAAAAATACACATGCAAAATGTCTAATATCGCCTGAAGAAAAGCATCTTCGAGAGTTTTCCAGAAAAAAAACATTTGGTAAGGTTTGCAAAAACAAAATTTTATTTGTTACTCAATTTGACAGTAATGTACTTAGAATCCTGAGATAATGCGAAAAAAGCAATAAAAATGTATTCCAACATAATTCCTAATTCAAACGTGCGAAATGTCTAAAAATGCCTGTGATATTGAATACATGTGAGTTTTACTAGATACAGTTGTTTTTCAATGGTTTGCAAATACAAAAATTATGTTTTTCTCAATATGACTGTATACTGTAACACTCAATATGACAGTTATTTAAACATAACTCCTACACCACACATGAAAAATGGCTAATAATGCCTGAAATAATGCATCTTTGGGAGTTTTACTCGAAACATATGCTTTTTTAAATCTTGCAAATGCAAAAAGTAGTTTTTTACTCAATATGACTATAATAGTCTTAGAATCCTGAGATAATGCGAAAAAAGCAATAAAAATGTATTCAAACATAACTTCTAAACAACACATGCAAAATGGCTAATAGTAACTAGAGATATGTTTTTTTTGTTAGTTGTACTAGAAAACTGATCTTTTGTAAGGTTTGCAAAGACACAAGTTAGTTTTTTTTATTCAATATAACACTGTAACTGTCATACTAAATATGAAAGGTTTATAATCATAAATCCAAAACCAAATATGAAATTTGTCTTAAAAAGCCTTTACTATTGAATTTATGTAAGTTTTACCAGAATCAGGTATTTTGGAAAGAATCACAAATACAAATATTAGATTTTACTGGCCTCATATTGGTCACACTCAAAATGACAGTTTTTGAAACATAACTCCAAAAATACACATGCAAAATGTCTAATAATGCCTGAAAAAAATGCATCTTCGAGAGTTTTCATGAAAAAAAACATTTTGTAAGCTTTGCAAAAACAAAATTTGATTTGTTACTCAATTTGACAGTGATGTACTCAGAAGGTTTGTAATCATAACTCCAAAACCAAATATGAAATTTGTCTTAAAAAGCCTTTAATATTGAATTTTTGTAGGTTTTACCAGAATCAGGTATTTTGGAAAGAATCACAAATACAAATATTAGATTTTACTGGCCTCATATTAGTCACACTCAAAATGACAGTTTTTGAAACATAACTCCAAAAATACACATGCAAAATGTCTAATAATGCCTGAAGAAATGCATCTTCGAGAGTTTTCCTGAAAAAAAAAATTTGGTAAGGTTTGCAAAAAAAAAATTTGATTTGTTACTCAATGTGACAGTAATGTACTTAGAATCCTGAGATAATGCGAAAAAAGCAATAAAAATGTATTCCAACATAATTCCTAATCCAAACGTGCAAAATGTCTAAAAATGCCTGTGATATTGAATACATGTGAGTTTTACTAGATACAGTTGTTTTTCAATGGTTTGCAAATACGAAAATTATGTTTTTCTCAATATGAC
Organism: Nerophis ophidion; assembly: GCF_033978795.1. NCBI lineage: Eukaryota > Metazoa > Chordata > Actinopteri > Syngnathiformes > Syngnathidae > Nerophis > Nerophis ophidion. The sequence goes on along the minus strand of NW_026906992.1, from coordinate 355,845 downwards.
TGCATACTGTAACACTCAATATGACAGTTATTTAAACATAACTCCTACACCACACATGAAAAATGGCTAATAATGCCTAAATAATGCATCTTTGCGAGTTTTACTCGAAATATATGCTTTTTTAAATCTTGCAAATGCAAAAAGTAGTTTTTTACTCAATATGACTATAATAGTCTTAGAATCCTGAGATAATGCGAAAAAAGCAATGAAAATGTATTCAAACATAACTTCTAAACAACACATGCAAAATGGCTAATAATGCCTAGAGATATGTTTTTTTGTTAGTTGTACTAGAAAATGATCTTTTGTAAGGTTTGCAAAGATACAAATACGTTTTTTTATTCAATATAACAGTGTAACTGTCATACTAAATATGAAAGGTTTATAATCATAACTCCAAAACCAAATATGAAATTTGTCATAAAAAGCCTTTAATATTGAATTTATGTAAGTTTTACCAGAATCAGGTATTTTGGAAAGAATCACAAATACAAATATTAGATTTTACTGGCCTCATATAGGTCACACTCAAAATGACAGTTTTTGAAACATAACTCCAAAAATACACATGCAAAATGTCTAATAATGCCTGAAGAAATGCATCTTCGAGAGTTTTCCAGAAAAAAAAACATTTGGTAAGGTTTGCAAAATCAAAATTTGATTTGTTACTCAATTTGACAGTAGTGTACTTAGAATCCTGAGATAATTCGAAAAAAGCAATAAAAATGTATTCCAACATAATTCCTAATCCAAACGTGCAAAATGTCTAAAAATGCCTGTGATGTTGAATACATGTGAGTTTTACTAGATACAGTTGTTTTTCAATGGTTTGCAAATACAAAAATGAGGTTTCACTCAATATGACTGTATACTGTAACACTCAATATGACAGTTATTTAAACATAACTCCTACACAACACATGAAAAATGGCTAATAATGCCTGAAATAATGCATCTTTGGGAGTTTTACTCGAAACATATGCTTTTTTAAATCTTGCAAATGCAAAAAGTAGTTTTTTACTCAATACGACTATAATAGTCTTACAATCCTGAGATAATGCGAAAAAAGCAATAAAAATGTATTCAAACATAACTTCTAAACAACACATGCAAAATGGCTAATAATGCCCAGAGATATGTTTTTTTGTTAGTTGTACTAGAAAAATGAATTTTTGTAAGGTTTGCAAAGACACAAGTTAGTTTTTTTATTCAATATAACAGTGTAACTGTCATACTAAATATGAAAGGTTTATAATAATAACTCCAAAACTAAATATGAAATTTGTCTTGAAAAGCCTTTAATATTGAATTTATGTTAGAGTTACCAGAATCAGGTATTTTGGAAAGAATCCCAAATACAAATATTAGATTTTACTGGCCTCATATTGGTCACACTCAAAATGAAAAATGACAGTTTTTGAAACATAACTCCAAAAATACAAATTTAACATGTCTAATAATGCCTGAAAAAATGCATCTTCGAGAGTTTTCCTGAAAAAAAACATTTGGTAAGGTTTGCAAAAACAAGATTTGATTTGTTACTCAATTTGACAGTAATGTACTTAGAATCCTGAGATAATGCGAAAAAAGCAATAAAAATGTATTCCAACATAATTCCTAATCCAAACGTGCAAAATGTCTAAAAATGCCTTTGATATTGAATACATGTGAGTTTTACTAGATACAGTTGTTTTTCAATGTTTTGCAAATACAAAAATGAGGTTTTACTCAATAGGACTGTATACTGTAACACTCTATATGACAATTATTTAAACATAACTCCTACACCACACATGAAAAATGGCTAATAATGCCTAAAATAATGCATCTTTGCGAGTTTTACTCGAAATATATGCTTTTTTAAATCTTGCAAATGCAAAAAGTAGTTTTTTACTCAATATGACTATAATAGTCTTAGAATCCTGAGATAATGCGAAAAAAGCAATGAAAATGTATTCAAACATAACTTCTAAACAACACATGCAAAATGGCTAATAATGCCTAGGGATATGTTTTTTTGTTAGTTGTAAAAGAAAAATGATCTTTTGTAAGGTTTGCAAAGATACAAATACGTTTTTTTATTCAATATAACAGTGTAACTGTCATACTAAATATGAAAGGTTTATAATCATAACTCCAAAACCAAATATGAAATTTGTCTTAAAAAGCCTTTAATATTGAATTTATGTAAGTTTTACCAGAATCAGGTATTTTGGAAAGAATCACAAATACAATTATTAGATTTTACTGGCCTCTATAGGTCACACTCAAAATGACAGTTTTTGAAACATAACTCCAAATATACACATGCAAAATGTCTAATAATGCCTGAAGAAATGCATCTTCGAGAGTTCTCCAGAAAAAAAAACATTTGGTAAGGTTTGCAAAAACTAAATTTGATTTGTTACTCAATTTGACAGTAATGTACTTAGAATCCTGAGATAATGCGAAAAAAGCAATAAAAATGTATTCCAACATAATTCTAAATCCAAACGTGCAAAAATGTCTAAACATGCCAGTGATATTGGATACATATGAGTATTACTAGATACAGATGTTTTTCTATGGTTTGCAAATACAAAAATGAGGTTTTAGTCAATATGACTGTATACTGTAACTCTCAATATGACAGTTATTTAAACATAACTCCAACACCACACATGAAAAATAGCTAATAATGCCTGAAATAATGCATCTTTGGGAGTTTCACTCGAAACATATGCTTTTTTAAATCTTGCAAATGCAAAAAGTAGTTTTTTTTACTCAATTCGACTATAATAGTCTTACAATCCTGAGATATTGCGAAAAAAGCAATACAAATGTATTCAAACATAACTTCTAAACAACACATGCAAAATGGCTAATAATGCCCAGAGATATGTTTTTTTGTCAGTTTTACTAGAAAAATTATCTTTTGTAAGGTTTGCAAAGACACAAATTAGTTTTTTTATTCAATAAAACAGTGTAACTGTCATACTAAATATGAAAGGTTTATAATCATAACTCCAAAACCAAATAGAAATTTGTCTTAAAAAGCCTTTAATATTGAATTTATGTAAGTTTTACCAGATTCAGGTATTTTGGAAAGAATCACAAATACAAATATTAGATTTTACTGGCCTCATATAGGTCACACTCAAAATGACAGTTTTTGAAACATAACTCCAAAAATACACATGCAAAATGTCTAATAATGCCTGAAGAAATGCATCTTCGAGAGTTTTCCAGAAAAAAAAACATTTGGTAAGGTTTGCAAAAACAAAATTTGATTTGTTACTCAATGTGACAGTAATGTACTTAGAATCCTGAGATAATGCGAAAAAAGCAATAAAAATGTATTCCAACATAATTCCTAATCCAAATGTGCAAAATGTCTAAAAATGCCTGCAATATTGAATACATGTGAGTTTTACTAGATACAGTTGTTTTACAATGGTTTGCAAATACTACAATGAGGTTTTACTCAATATGATTGTATACTGTAACACTCAATATGACAGTTCTTTAAACATAACTCCTACACCACACAAGAAAAATGGCTAATAATGCCTGAAATAATGCATCTTTGCGAGTTTTACTCGAAACATATGCTTTTTTAAATCTTGCAAATGCAAAAAGTAGTTTTTTACTCAATATGACTATAATAGTCTTAGAATCCTGAGATAATGCGAAAAAAGCAATAAAAATGTATTCAAACATAACTTCTGAACAACACATGCAAAATGGCTAATAATGCCCAGAGATATGTTTTTTTGTTAGTTGTACTAGAAAAATTATCTTTTGTAAGGCTTGCAAAGACACAAGTTAGTTTTTTTATTCTATATAACACTGTAACTGTCATACTAAATATGAAATGTTTATAATCATAACTCCAAATCCAAATATGAAATTTGTCTTAAAAAGCCTTTAATATTAAATTTATGCAAGTTTTACCAGAATCAGGTATTTTGGAAAGAATCACAAATACAAATATTAGATTTTACTGGCCTCATATTGGTCACACTCAAAATGACAGTTTTTGAAACATAACTCCAAAAATACACATGCAAAATGTCTAATAATGCCTGAAGAAATGCATCTTCGAGAGTTTTCCAGAAAAAAAACATTTGGTAAGGTTTGCAAAAACAAAATTTTATTTGTTACTCAATTTGACAGTAATGTACTTAGAATCCTGAGATAATGCGAAAAAAGCAATAAAAATGTATTCCAACATAATTCCTATTTCCAAACGTGCAAAATGTCTAAAAATGCCTGCGATATTGAATACATGTGAGTTTTACTAGATACAGTTGTTTTTCAATGGTTTGCAAATACAAAAATGAGGTTTTACTCAATATGACTGTATACTGTAACACTCTATGTGACAGTTATTTAAACATAACTCTTACACCACACATGAAAAATGGCTAATAATGCCTGAAATAATGCATCTTTGGGATTTCTACTCGAAACATATGCTTTTTTTAAATCTTGCAAATGCAAAAAGGAGTTTTTTACTCAATACGACTATAATAGTCTTACAATCCTGAGATAATCCAAAAAAAGCAATAAAAATGTATTCAAACATAACTTCTAAACAACACATGCAAAATGGTTAAGAGTGCCCAGAGATATGTTTTTTTGTTAGTCGTACTAGAAAAATGATCTTTTGTAAGGTGTGCAAAGACACAAATTAGTTTTTTATTCAATATAACAGTGTAACTGCCATACTAAATATGAAAGGTTTATAATCATAACTCCAAAACCAAAGATGAAATTTGTCTTAAAAAGCTTTTAATATTGAATTTATGTAAATTTTAGCAGAATCAGGTGTTTTGGAAAGGTTCACAAATACAAATATTAGATTTTACTGGCCTCATATTGGTCACACTCAAAATGACAGTTTTTGAAACATAACTCCAAAAATACACATGCAAAATGTCTAATATCGCCTGAAGAAAAGCATCTTCGAGAGTTTTCCAGAAAAAAAACATTTGGTAAGGTTTGCAAAAAGAAAATTTTATTTGTTACTCAATTTGACAGTAATGTACTTAGAATCCTGAGATAATGCGAAAAAAGCAGTAAAAATGTATTCCAACATAATTCCTAATTCAAACGTGCGAAATGTCTAAAAATGCCTGTGATATTGAATACATGTGAGTTTTACTAGATACAGTTGTTTTTCAATGGTTTGCAAATACAAAAATGATGTTTTTCTCAATATGACTGTATTCTGTAACACTCAATATGACAGTTATTTAAACACAACTCCTACACCACACATGAAAAATGGCTAATAATGCCTGAAATAATGCATCTTTGCGAGTTTTACTCGAAATATATGCTTTTTTAAATCTTGCAAATGCAAAAAGTAGTTTTTTTACTCAATATGACTATAATAGTCTTAGAATCCTGAGATAATGCGAAAAAAGCAATAAAAATGTATTCAAACATAACTTCTAAACAACACATGCAAAATGGCTAATAATGCCTAGAGATATGTTTTTTTGTTAGTTGTACTAGAAAAATGATCTTTTGTAAGGTTTGCAAAGAAACAAGTTAGTTTTTTTTATTCAATATAACACTGTAACTGGCATACTAAATATGAAAGGTTTATAATCATAAATCAAAAACCAAATATGAAATTTGTCTTAAAAAGCCTTTACTATTGAATTTATGTAAGTTTTACCAGAATCAGGTATTTTGGAAAGGATCACAAATACAAATATTAGATTTTACTGGCCTCATATTGGTCACACTCAAAATGACAGTTTTTGAAACATAACTCCAAAAATACACATGCAAAATGTCTAATAATGCCTGAAAAAATGCATCTTCGATAGTTTTCCTGAAAAAAAAACATTTTGTAAGCTTTGCAAAAACAAAATTTGATTTGTTACTCAATTTGACAGTAATGTACTTAGAATCCTGAGATAATGCGAAAAAAGCAATACAAATGTATTCCAACATAATTATTAATCTAAACATGCAAAATGTCTAAAAATGCCTGTGATATTGAATACATGTGAGTTTTAATAGATACAGTTGTTTTTCAATGGTTTGCAAATACAAAAATGAGGTTTTACTCAATATGACTGTATACTGTAACACTCTATATGACAGTTATTTAAACATAACTCCTACACCACACATGAAAAATGGCTAGTAATGCCTGAAATAATGCATCTTTGGGACTTTTAATCGAAACATATGCTTTTTTAAATCTTGCAAATGCAAAAAGTAGTTTTTTACTCAATACAATTATATAAGTCTTACAATCCTGAGATATAGCGAAAAAAGCAATAAAAATGTATTCAAACATAACTTCTAAACAACACATGCAAAATTGCTAATAATGCCTAGAGATATGTTTTTTTGTTAGTTGTACTAGAACAATTATCTTTTGTAAGGTTTGCAAAGACACAAGTTAGTTTTTTTATTCAATATAACACTGTAACAGTCATACTAAATATGAAAGGTTTATAATCATAACTCCAAAACCAAATATGAAATTTGTCTTAAAAAGCCTTTAATATTGAATTTTTGTAAGTTTTACCAGAATCAGGTATTTTGGAAAGAATCACAAATACAAATATTAGATTTTACTGGCCTCATATTAGTCACACTCAAAATGACAGTTTTTAAAACATAACTCCAAAAATACACATGCAAAATGTCTAATAATGCCTGAAGAAATGCATCTTCGAGAGTTTTCCAGAAAAAAAAACATTTGGTAAGGTTTGCAAAAACAAAATTTGATTTGTTACTCAATTTGACAGTAATGTACTTAGAATCCTGAGATAATGCGAAAAAAGCAATAAAAATGTATTCCAACATAATTCCTAATCCAAACATGCAAAATGTCTAAAAATGCCTGTGATATTGAATACATGTGAGTTTTACTAGATACAGTTGTTTTTCAATGGTTTGCAAATACAAAAATGAGGTTTTACTCAATATGACTGTATACTGTAACACTCAATATGACAGTTATTTAAACATAACTTCTAAACAACACATGCAAAATGGCTAATAATGCCCAGAGATATGTTTTTTTGTTAGCTGTACTAGAAAAATTATCTTTTGTAAGGTTTGCAAAGACAAACATTAGTTTTTTTATTCAATATAATAGTGTAACTGTCATACTAAATATGAAAGGTTTATAATCATAACTCCAAAACTAAATATGAAATTTGTCTTAAAAAGCCTTTAATATTGAATTTATGTAAGTTTTACCAGAATCAGGTATTTTGGAAAGAATCACAAATACAAATATTAGATTTTACTGGCCTCATATTGGTCACACTCAAAATGACAGTTTTTGAAACATAACTCCAAAAATACACATGCAAAATGTCTAATAATGCCTGAAGAATTGCATCTTCGAGAGTTTTCCTGAAAAAAAAAACATTTGGTAAGGTTTGCAAAAACAAAATTTGATTTGTTACTCAATTTGACAGTAATGTACTTAGAATCCTGAGATAATGCGAAAAAAGCTATAAAAATGTATTCAGCATAATTCTAAATCCAAACGTGCAAAATGTCTAAAAATGCCTGTGATATTGAATACATGTGAGTATTACTAGATATAGATGTTTTTCTATGGTTTGCAAATACAAAAATGAGGTTTTACTCAATATGACTGTATACTGTAACACTCAATATGACAGTTATTTAAACATAACTCCTACACCACACATGAAAAATGTCTAATAATTCCTGAAATAATGCATCTTTGGGAGTTTTACTCGAAACATATGCTTTTTTGTATCTTGCAAGTGAAACAAGTAGTTTTTTACTCAATTTGACTATAATAGTCTTACAATCCTGAGATAATGCGAAAAAAACCAATAAAATTGTATTCAAACATAACTTCTAAACAACTCATGCAAAATGGCTAATAATGCCTAGAGATATGTTTTTTTGTTAGTTGTACTAGAAAAAATATATTTTGTAAGGTTTGCAAAGACACAAGTTAGTTTTTTTATTCAATATAACAGTGTAACTGTCATACTAAATATGAAAGGTTTAAAATCATAAATCCAAAACCAAATATGAAATTTGTCTTAAAAAGCCTTTAATATTGAATTTATGTAAGTTTTAGCAAAATCAGGTATTTTGGAAAGGTTCACAAATACAAATATTAGATTTTACTGGCCTCATATTGGTCACACTCAAAATGACAGTTTTTGAAACATAACTCCAAAAATACACATGCAACATGTCTAATAATAACTGAAGAAATGCATCTTCGAGAGTTCTCCAGAAAAAAAACATTTGGTAAGGTTTGCAAAAACAAAATTTGATTTGTTACTCAATTTGACAGTAATGTACTTAGAATCCTGAGATAATGCGAAAACAGCAATAAAAATATATTCTAACATAATTCTAAATCCAAACGTGCAAAATGTCTAAAAATGCCTGTGATATTGAATACATGTGAGTATTACTAGATACGGATGTTTTTCTTTGGTTTGCAAATACAAAAATGAGGTTTTACTCAATATGACTGTATACTGTAACACTCAATATGACAGTTATTTAAACATAACTCCTATACCACACATGAAAATGGCTAATAATGCCTGAAACAATGCATCTTTGGGAGTTTTACTCGAAACATATGCTTTTTAAATCTTGCAAATGCAAAAAGTAGTTTTTTACTCAATACGACTATAATAGTCTTACAATCCTGAGATAATGCGAAAAAAGCAATAAAAATGTATTCAAACATAACTTCTAAATAACACATGCAAAATGGCTAATAATGCCCAGAGATATGTTTTTTTGTTAGTTTTACTAGAAAAATTATCTTTTGTAAGGTTTGCAAAGACACAAATTAGTTTTTTTATTCAATATAACAGTGTAACTGTCATACTAAATATAAATGATAAATGGTTTGTACTTGTATAGCGCTTTTCTACCTTCAAGGTACTTAAAGCGCTTTGACACTACTTCCACATTTACCCATTCACACACACATTCACACAAAGATGGAGGGAGCTGCCATGCAAGGCGCCAACCAGCACCCATCAGGAGCAAGGGTGAAGTGTCTTGCTCAGGACACAACGGACGTGAGGAGCTTGGTACTAGGTGGGATTTGAACCAGGAACCCTTGGGTTGCGCACGGCCACTATCCCACTGCGCCACGCCGAAATGAAAGGTTTATAATCATAACTCCAAAACCAAATATGAAATTTGTCTTAAAAAGCCTTTAATATTGAATTTATGTAAGTTTTAGCAGAATCAGGTATTTTGGAAAGAATCACAAATACAAATATTAGATTTTACTGGCCTCATATTGGTCACACTCAAAATGACAGTTTTTTAAACATTACTCCAAAAATACACATGCAAAATGTCTAATAATGCCTGAAGAAATACATCTTCGAGAGTTTTCCGGTAAAAAACATTTGGTAAGGTTTGCAAAAAAAAAATTTGATTTCTTACTCAATTTGACAGTAATGTACTTAGAAACCTGAGATCATGTGAAAAAAACAATAAAAATGTATTCAAACATAACTTCTAAACAACACATGCAAAATGGCTAATAATGCCCAGAGATATGTTTTTTTGTTAGTTGTACTAGAAAAATTAATTTTTGTAAGGTTTGCAAAGACCCAAGTTAGTTTTTTTATTCAATATAACAGTGTAACTGTCATACTAAATATGAAAGGTTTATAATCATAACTCCAAAACCGAATATGAAATTTGTCTTAAAAAGCCTTTAATATTGAATTTATGTAAGTTTTACCAGAATCAGGTATTTTGGAAAGAATCACAAATACAAATATTAGATTTTACTGGCCTCATATTGGTCACACTCAAAATGACAGTTTTTGAAACATAACTCCAAAAATACACATGCAAAATGTCTAATATCGCCTGAAGAAAAGCATCTTCGAGAGTTTTCCAGAAAAAAAACATTTGGTAAGGTTTGCAAAAACAAAATATGATTTGTTACTCAATTTGACAGTAATGTACTAAGAATCCTGAGATAATGCGAAAAAAAAAATAAAAATGTATTCCAACATAATTCCTAATTCAAACGTGCAAAATGTCTAAAAATGCCTGTGATATTGAAAACATGTGAGTTTTACTAGATACAGTTGTTTTTCAATGGTTTGCAAATACGAAAATGATGTCTTTCTCAATATGACTGTTTGGATTAGGAATTATGTTGGAATACATTTTTATTACTTTTTTCGCATTATCTCAGGATTCTAAGTACATTACTGTCAAATTGAGTAACAAATTAAATTGTGTTTTTGCAAACCTTACCAAATGTTTTTTTTTCTGGAAAACTCTCGAAGATGCATTTCTTCAGGCATTATTAGACTATTTGCATGTGTATTTTTGGAGTTATGTTTCAAAAACTGTCATTTTGAGTGTGACCAATATGAGGCCAGTAAAATCTAATATTTGTATTTGTGATTCTTTCCAAAATACCTGATTCTGGTAAAACTTACATAAATTCAATATTAAAGGCTTTTTAAGACAAATTTCATATTCGGTTTTGGAGTTATGATTATAAACCTTTCATATTTAGTATGACAGTTACACTGTTATATTGAATAAAAAAACTAACTTTTGTCTTTGCAAACCTTACAAAAATTCAGTTTTCTAGTACAACTAACAAAAAAACATATCTCTGGGCATTATTAGCCATTTTGCATGTGTTGTTTAGAATTTATGTTTGAATACATTTTTATTGCTTTTTTCGCATTATCTCAGGATTGTAAGACTATTATAGTCGTATTGAGTAAAAAACTACTTTTTGCATTTGCAAGATTTAAAAAAACATATGTTTCGAGTAAAACTCCCAAAGATGCATTATTTCAGGCATTATTAGCCATTTTTCATGTGTGGTGTAGGAGTTATGTTTAAATAACTGTCATATTGAGTGTTACAGTATACAGTCATATTGAGTAAAACCTCATTTTTGTATTTGCAAACCATTGAAAAACAACTGTATCTAGTAAAACTCACATGTATTCAATATCACAGGCATTTTTAGACATTTTGCACGTTTGGATTAGGAATTATGTTGGAATACATTTTTATTGCTTTTTTCGCATTATCTCAGGATTCTAAGTACATTACTGTCAAATTGAGTAACAAATCAAATTTTGTTTTTGCAAACCTTACCAAATGTTTTTTTTTTTCAGGAAAACTCTCGAAGATGCATTTCTTCAGGCATTATTAGACATTTTGCATGTGTATTTTTGGAGTTATGTTTCAAAAACTGTCATTTTGAGTGTGACCAATATGAGGCCAGTAAAATCTAATATTTGTATTTGTGATTCTTTCCAAAATACCTGATTCTGCTAAAACTTACATAAATTCAATATTAAAGGTTTTTTAAGACAAATTTCATATTTGGATTTGGAGTTATGATTATAAACCTTTCATATTTTGTATGACAGTTATAGTGTTATATTGAATAAAAAAACTAACTTGTGTCTTTGCAAACCTTACAAAAGATCATTTTTCTAGTACAACTAACAAAAAAACATATCCCGTGCATTATTAGCCATTTTGCATGTGTTGTTTAGAAGTTATGTTTGAATACATTTGTATTGCTTTTTTCGCATTATCTCAGGATTGTAAGACTATTATAGTCGCATTGAGTAAAAAACTACTTTTTGCATTTGCAAGATTTAAAAAAGCATATTTTTCGAGTAAAACTCCCAAAGATGCATTATTTCAGGCATTATTAGCCATTTTTCATGTGTGGTGTAGGAGTTATGTTTAAATAACTGTCATATTGAGTGTTACAGTATACAGTCATATTGAGTAAAACCTAAATTTTTGTATTTGCAAACCATTGAAAAACAACTGTATCTAGTAAAACTCACATGTATTCAATATCACAGGCATTTTTAGACATTTTGCACGTTTGGATTAGGAATTATGTTGGAATACATTTTTATTGCTTTTTTCGCATTATCTCAGGATTCTAAGTACATTACTGTCAAATTGAGTAACAAATCAAATTTTGTTTTTGCAAACCTTACCAAATGTTTTTTTTTCAGGAAAACTCTCGAAGATGCATTTTTTCAGGAATTATTAGACATGTTGCATGTGTATTTTTGGAGTTATGTTTCAAAAACTGTCATTTTGAGTGTGACCAATATGAGGCCAGTAAAATCTAATATTTGTATTTGTGATTCTTTCCAAAATACCTGATTCTGCTAAAACTTACACATATTCAATATTAAAGGCTTTTTAAGACACATTTCATATTTGGTTTTGGAGTTATGATTATAAACCTTTCATATTTAGTATGACAGTTACACTGTTATATTGAATAAAAAAACGTATTTGTATCTTTGCAAACCTTACAAAATAAAATTTTTCTTTTACAACTAACAAAAAAACATATCTCTAGGCATTATTAGCCATTTTGCATGTGTTGTTTAGCAGTTATGTTTGAATACATTTTCATTGCTTTTTTCGCATTATCTCAGGATTCCAAGACCATTATAGTCATATTGAGTTAAAAACTACTTTTTGCATTTGCAAGATTTAAAAAAGCATATATTTCGAGTAAAACTCGCAAAGATGCATTATTTTAGGCATTATTAGCCATTTTTCATGTGTGGTGTAGGAGTTATGTTTAAATAACTGTCATATTGAGTGTTACAGTATGCAGTCATATTGAGAAAAACATCATTTTCTTATTTGCAAACCATCGAAAAACAACTGTATCTAGTAAAACTCACATGTATTCAATGTCACAGGCATTTTTAGACATTTTGCACGTTTGGATTAGGAATTATGTTGGAATACATTTTTATTGCTTTTTTTCGCATTATCCCAGGATTCTAAGTACATTACTGTCACATTGAGTAACAAATCAATTTTTTTTTTTGCAAACCTTACCAAATTTTTTTTTTCTGGAAAACTCTCTAAGATGCATTTCTTCAGGCATTATTAGACATTTTGCATGTGTATTTATGGAGTTATGTTTCAAAAACTGTCATTTTGAGTGTGACCTATATGAGGCCAGTAAAATCCAATATTTGTATTTGTGATTCTTTCCAAAAATACCTGATTCTGGTAAAACTTACATAGATTCAATATTAAAGGCTTTTTAAGACAAATTTCATATTTGGTTTTGGAGTTATGATAATAAACCTTTCATATTTAGTATGACAGTTAAAGTGTTATATTGAATAAAAAAAACTAACTTGTGTCTTTGCAAACCTTACAAAAGTTCATTTTTCTAGTACAACTAACAAAAAAACATATCTCTAGGCATTATTAGCCGTTTTGCATGTGTTGTTTAGAAGTTATGTTTGAATACATTTTTATTGCTTTTTTCGCATTATTTCAGGATTCTAAGACTATTATAGTCATATTGAGTGAAACACAACTTTTTGCATTTGCAAGACTTAAAAAAGCATATGTTTCTAGTAAAACTCCCAAAGATGCATTATTTCAGGCATTATTAGCCATTTTTCATGTGTGGTGTAGATGTTATGTTTAAATAACTGTCATATTGAGTGTTACAGTATACAGTCATATTGAGTAAAACCTCATTTTTGTATTTGCAAACCATTGAAAAACAACTGTATCTAGTAAAACTTACATGTAATCAATATCACAGGCATTTTTAGACATTTTGCACGTTTGGATTAGGAATTATGTTGGAATACATTTTTATTGCTTTTTTCGCATTATCTCAGGATTCTAAGTACATTACTGTCAAATTGAGTAACAAATCAAATTTTGTTTTTGCAAACCTTACCAAATGTTTTTTTTTCAGGAAAACTCTCGAAGATGCATTTCTTCAGGCATAATTAGACATTTTGCATGTGTATTTTTGGAGTTATGTTTCAAAAACTGTCATTTTGAGTGTGACCAATATGAGGCCAGTAAAATCTAATGTTTGTATTTGTGATTCTTTCCAAAATACCTGATTCTGGTAAAACTTACATAAATTCAATATTAAAGGCTTTTTAAGACAAATTTCATATTTGGTTTTGGAGTTATGATTATAAACCTTTCATATTTAGTATGACAGTTACACTGTTATATTGAATAAAAAAACGTATTTGTATCTTTGCAAACCTTACAAAAGATCATTTTTCTAGTACAACTAACAAAAAAACATATCTCTAGGCATTATTAGCCGTTTTGCATGTGTTGTTTAGAAGTTATGTTTGAATACATTTTTATTGCTTTTTTCATATTATCTCAGGATTCTAAGACTATTATAGTCATATTGAGTAAAAAACTACTTTTTGCATTTGCAAGATATAAAAAAGCATATGTTTCTAGTAAAACTCCCAAAGATGCATTATTTCAGGCATTATTAGCCATTTTTCATGTGTGGTGTAGGAGTTATGTTTAAATAACTGTCATATTGAGTGTTACAGTATACAGTCATATTGAGTAAAACCTCATTTTTGTATTTGCCAACCATATAAAAACACCTGTATCTAGTAATACTCACATGTATTCAATATCACAGGCATTTTTAGACATTTTGCACGTTTGGATTTAGAATTATGTTGGAATACATTTTTATTGCTTTTTTCGCATTATCTCAGGATTCTAAGTACATTACTGTCAAATTGAGTAACAAATCAAATTTTGTTTTTGCAAACCTTACCAAATGTTTTTTTTCTGGAGAACTCTCGAAGATGCATTTCTTCAGGCATTATTAGACATTTTGCATGTGTATTTTTGGAGTTATGTTTCAAAAACTGTCAATTTGAGTGTGACCAATATGAGGCCAGTAAAATCTAATATTTGTATTTGTGAACCTTTCCAAAACACCTGACTCTGCTAAAACTTACATAAATTCAATATTAAAGGCTTTTTAAGAAAAATTGTATATTTGGTTTTGGAGTTATGATTATAAACCTTTCATATTTAGTATGACAGTTACAGTGTTATATTGAATAAAAAAAAACTAACTTGTGTCTTTGCAAACCTTACAAAAGATCATTTTTCTAGTACAACTAATAAAAAAATATATCTCTGGGCATTATTAGCCAATTTGCATGTGTTGTTTAGAAGTTATGTTTGAATACATTTTTATTGCTTTTTTCGCATTATTTCAGGATTCTAAGACTATTATAGTCATATTGAGTAAAACACTACTTTTTGCATTTGCAAGACTTAAAAAAGCATATGTTTCTAGTAAAACTCCCAAAGATGCATTATTTCAGGCATTATTAGCCATTTTTCATGTGTGGTGTAGATCTTATGTTTAAATAACTGTCATATTGAGTGTTACAGTATACAGTCATATTGAGTAAAACCTCATTTTTGTATTTGCAAACCATTGAAAAACAACTGTATCTAGTGAAACTTACATGTATTCAATATCACAGGCATTTTTAGACATTTTGCACGTTTGGATTAGGAATTATGTTGGAATACATTTTTATTGCTTTTTTCGCATTATCTCAGGATTCTAAGTACATTACTCTCAAATTGAGTAACAAATCAAATTTTGTTTTTGCAAACCTTACCAAATGTTTTTTTTCAGGAAAACTCTCGAAGATGCATTTCTTCAGGCATTATTAGACATTTTGCATGTGTATTTTTGGAGTTATGTTTCAAAAACTGTCATTTTGAGTGTGACCAATATGAGGCCAGTAAAATCTAATATTTGTATTTGTGATTCTTTCCAAAATACCTGATTCTGGTAAAACTTACATAAAATCAATATTAAAGGCTTTTTAAGACAAATTTCATATTTGGTTTTGGAGTTATGATTATAAACCTTTCATATTTAGTATGACAGTTACACTGTTATATTGAATAAAAAAACGTATTTGTATCTTTGCAAACCTTACAAAATATCATTTTTCTAGTACAACTAACAAAAAAACATATCTCTAGGCATTATTAGCCGTTTTGCATGTGTTGTTTAGAAGTTATGTTTGAATACATTTTATTGCTTTTTTCGCATTATCTCAGGATTCTAAGACTATTATAGTCATATTGAGTAAAAAACTACTTTTTGCATTTGCAAGATATAAAAAAGCATATGTTTCTAGTAAAACTCCCAAAGATGCATTATTTCAGGCATTATTAGCCATTTTTCATGTGTGGTGTAGGAGTTATGTTTAAATAACTGTCATATAGAGTGTTACAGTATACAGTCATATTGAGTAAAACCTCATTTTTGTATTTGCAAACCATAGAAAAACACCTGTATCTAGTAATACTCACATGTATTCAATATCACAGGCATTTTTAGACATTTTGCACGTTTGGATTTAGAATTATGTTGGAATACATTTTTATTGCTTTTTTCGCATTATCTCAGGATTCTAAGTACATTACTGTCAAATTGAGTAACAAATCAAATTTTGTTTTTGCAAACCTTACCAAATGTTTTTTTTCTGGAGAACTCTCGAAGATGCATTTCTCCAGGCATTATTAGACATTTTGCATGTGTATTTTTGGAGTTATGTTTCAAAAACTGTCAATTTGAGTGTGACCAAAATGAGGCCAGTAAAATCTAATATTTGTATTTGTGAACCTTTCCAAAACACCTGATTCTGCTAAAACTTACATAAATTCAATATTAAAGGCTTTTTAAGACAAATTTTATATTTGGTTTTGGAGTTATGATTATAAACCTTTCATATTTAGTATGACAGTTACAGTGTTATATTGAATAAAAAAAACTAACTTGTGTCTTTGCAAACCTTACAAAAGATCATTTTTCTAGTACAACTAACAAAAAAACATATCTCTGGGCATTATTAGCCAATTTGCATGTGTTGTTTAGAAGTTATGTTTGAATACATTTTTATTGCTTTTTTTGCATTATTTCAGGATTCTAAGACTATTATAGTAATATTGAGTAAAACACAACTTTTTGCATTTGCAAGACTTAAAAAAGCATATGTTTCTAGTAAAACTCCCAAAGATGCATTATTTCAGGCATTATTAGCCATTTTTCATGTGTGGTGTAGATGTTATGTTTAAATAACTGTCATATTGAGTGTTACAGTATACAGTCATATTGAGTAAAACCTCATTTTTGTATTTGCAAACCATTGAAAAACAACTGTATGTAGTAAAACTTACATGTATTCAATATCACAGGCATTTTTAGACATTTTGCACGTTTGGATTAGGAATTATGTTGGAATACATTTTTATTGCTTTTTTCGCATTATCTCAGGATTCTAAGTACATTACTGTCAAATTGAGTAACAAATAAAATTTTGTTTTTGCAAACCTTACCAAATGTTTTTTTTCAGGAAAACTCTCGAAGATGCATTCCTTCAGGCATTATTAGACATTTTGCATGTGTATTTTTGGAGTTATGTTTCAAGAACTGTCATTTTGAGTGTGACCTATAAGGGGCCAGTAAAATCTAATATTTGTATTTGTGATTCTTTCCAATATACCTGATTCTGGTAAAACTTACATGAATTCAATATTAAAGGCTTTTTAAGACAAATTTCATATTTGGTTTTGGAGTTATGATTATAAACCTTTCATATTTAGTATGACAGTTACACTGTTATATTGAATAAAAAAACTAACTTGTGTCTTTGCAAACCTTACAAAAGATCATTTTTCTAGTACAACAAAAAAACATATCTCTAGGCATTATTAGCCGTTTTGCATGTGTTGTATAGAAGTTATGTTTGAATACATTTTTATTGCTTTTTTCGCATTATCTCAGGATTCTAAGACTATTATAGTCATATTGAGTAAAACACAACTTTTTGCATTTGCAAGACTTAAAAAAGCATATGTTTCTAGTAAAACTCCCAAAGATGCATTATTTCAGGCATTATTAGCCATTTTTCATGTGTGGTGTAGATGTTATGTTTAAATAACTGTCATATTGAGTGTTACAGTATACAGTCATATTGAGTAAAACCTCATTTTTGTATTTGCAAACCATTGAAAAACAACTGTATCTAGTAAAACTTACATGTATTCAATATCACAGGCATTTTTAGACATTTTGCACGTTTGGATTAGGAATTATGTTGGAATACATTTTTATTGCTTTTTTCGCATTATCTCAGGATTCTAAGTACATTACTGTCACATTGAGTAACAAATCAAATTTTGTTTTTGCAAACCTTACCAAATGTTTTTTTTTCTGGAAAACTCTCGAAGATGCATTTCTTCAGGCATTATTAGACATTTTGCATGTGTATTTTTGGAGTTATGTTTCAAAAACTGTCATTTTGAGTGTGACCTATATGAGGCCAGTAAAATCTAATATTTGTATTTGTGATTCTTTCCAAAATACCTGATTCTGGTAAAACTTACATGAATTCAATATTAAAGGCTTTTTAAGACAAATTTCATATTTGGTTTTGGAGTTATGATTATAAACCTTTCATATTTAGTATGACAGTTACACTGTTATATTGAATAAAAAAACTAACTTGTGTCTTTGCAAACCTTACAAAAGATCATTTTTCTAGTACAACTAACAAAAAAACATATCTCTAGGCATTATTAGCCGTTTTGCATGTGTTGTATAGAAGTTATGTTTGAATACATTTTTATTGCTTTTTTCGCATTATCTCAGGATTCTAAGACTATTATATTCATATTGAGTAAAAAACTACTTTTTGCATTTGCAAGATATAAAAAAGCATAAGTTTCTAGTAAAACTCCCAAAGATGCATTATTTCAGGCATTATTAGCCATTTTTCATGTGTGGTGTAGGAGTTATGTTTAAATAACTGTCATATTGAGAGTTACAGTATACAGTCATATTGAGTAAAACCTCATTTTTGTATTTGCAAACCATAGAAAAACACCTGTATCTAGTAATACTCACATGTATTCAATATCACAGGCATTTTTAGACATTTTGCACGTTTGGATTTAGAATTATGTTGGAATACATTTTTATTGCTTTTTTCGCATTATCTCAGGATTCTAAGTACATTACTGTCAAATTGAGTAACAAATCAAATTTTGTTTTTGCAAACCTTACCAAATGTTTTTTTTCTGGAGAACTCTCGAAGATGCATTTCTTCAGGCATTATTAGACATTTTGCATGTGTATTTTTGGAGTTATGTTTCAAAAACTGTCAATTTGAGTGTGACCAATATGAGGCCAGTAAAATCTAATATTTGTATTTGTGAACCTTTCCAAAACACCTGATTCTGCTAAAACTTACATGAATTCAATATTAAAGGCTTTTTAAGACAAATTTTATATTTGGTTTTGGAGTTATGATTATAAACCTTTCATATTTAGTATGACAGTTACAGTGTTATATTGAATAAAAAAACGTATTTGTATCTTTGCAAACCTTACAAAAGATCATTTTTCTAGTACTACTAACAAAAAAACATATCTCTAGGCATTATTAGCCGTTTTGCATGTGTTGTTTAGAAGTTATGTTTGAATACATTTTTATTGCTTTTTTCGCATTATCTCAGGATTCTAAGACTATTATAGTCATATTGAGTAAAAAACTACTTTTTGCATTTGCAAGATATAAAAAAGCATATGTTTCTAGTAAAACTCCCAAAGATGCGTTATTTCAGGCATTATTAGCCATTTTTCATGTGTGGTGTAGGAGTTATGTTTAAATAACTGTCATATTGAGTGTTACAGTATACAGTCATATTGAGTAAAACCTCATTTTTGTATTTGCAAACCATAGAAAAACATCTGTATCTAGTAATACTCACATGTATTCAATATCACAGGCATTTTTAGACATTTTGCACGTTTGGATTAGGAATTATGTTGGAATACATTTTTATTGCTTTTTTCGCATTATCTCAGGATTCTAAGTACATTACTGACAAATTGAGTAACAAATCAAATTTTGTTTTTGCAAACCTTACCAAATGTTTTTTTTTCTGGAGAACTCTCGAAGATGCATTTCTTCAGGCATTATTAGACATTTTGCATTTGTATTTTTGGAGTTATGTTTCAAAAACTGTCATTTTGAGTGTGACCAATATGAGGCCAGTAAAATCTAATATTTGTATTTGTGAACCTTTCCAAAACACCTGATTCTGCTAAAACTTACATAAATTCAATATTAAAGGCTTTTTAAGACAATTTTTATATTTGGTTTTGGAGTTATGATTATAAACCTTTCATATTTAGTATGACAGTTACAGTGTTATATTGAATTAAAAAAAACTAACTTGTGTCTTTGCAAACCTTACAAAAGATCATTTTTCTAGTACAACTAACAAAAAAACATATCTCTGGGCATTATTAGCCAATTTGCATGTGTTGTTTAGAAGTTATGTTTGAATACATTTTTATTGCTTTTTTCGCATTATTTCAGGATTCTAAGACTATTATATTCATATTGAGTAAAAAACTACTTTTTGCATTTGCAAGATATAAAAAAGCATAAGTTTCTAGTAAAACTCCCAAAGATGCATTATTTCAGGCATTATTAGCCATTTTTCATGTGTGGTGTAGGAGTTATGTTTAAATAACTGTCATATTGAGTGTTACAGTATACAGTCATATTGAGTAAAACCTCATTTTTGTATCTGCAAACCATTGAAAAACAACTGTATCTAGTAAAACTTACATGTATTCAATATCACAGGCATTTTTAGACATTTTGCACGTTTGGATTAGGAATTATGTTGGAATACATTTTTATTGCTTTTTTCGCATTATCTCAGGATTCTAAGTACATTACTGTCACATTGAGTAACAAATCAAATTTTGTTTTTGCAAACCTTACCAAATGTTTTTTTTTTTCTGGAAAACTCTCGAAGATAGATTTCTTCAGGCATTATTAGACATTTTGCATGTGTATTTTTGGAGTTATGTTTCAAAAAGTGCCATTTTGAGTGTGACCTATATGAGGCCAGTAAAATCTAATATTTGTATTTGTGATTCTTTCCAAAATACCTGATTCTGGTAAAACTTACATGAATTCAATATTAAAGGCTTTTTAAGACAAATTTCATATTTGGTTTTGGAGTTATGATTATAAACCTTTCATATTTAGTATGACAGTTACACTGTTATATTGAATAAAAAAAACTAACTTGTGTCTTTGCAAACCTTACAAAAGATCATTTTTCTAGTACAACAAAAAAACATATCTCTAGGCATTATTAGCCGTTTTGCATGTGTTGTATAGAAGTTATGTTTGAATACATTTGTATTGCTTTTTTCGCATTATCTCAGGATTCTAAGACTATTATATTCATATTGAGTAAAAAACTACTTTTTGCATTTGCAAGATATAAAAAAGCATAAGTTTCTAGTAAAACTCCCAAAGATGCATTATTTCAGGCATTATTAGCCATTTTTCATGTGTGGTGTAGGAGTTATGTTTAAATAACTGTCATATTGAGTGTTACAGTATACAGTCATATTGAGTAAAACCTCATTTTTGTATTTGCAAACCATAGAAAAACACCTGTATCTAGTAATACTCACATGTATTCAATATCACAGGCATTTTTAGACATTTTGCACGTTTGGATTTAGAATTATGTTGGAATACATTTTTATTGCTTTTTTCGCATTATCTCAGGATTCTAAGTACATTACTGTCAAATTGAGTAACAAATCAAATTTTGTTTTTGCAAACCTTACCAAATGTTTTTTTTCTGGAGAACTCTCGAAGATGCATTTCTTCAGGCATTATTAGACATTTTGCATGTGTATTTTTGGAGTTATGTTTCAAAAACTGTCAATTTGAGTGTGACCAATATGAGGCCAGTAAAATCTAATATTTGTATTTGTGAACCTTTCCAAAACACCTGATTCTGCTAAAACTTACATAAATTCAATATTAAAGGCTTTTTAAGACAAATTTTATATTTGGTTTTGGAGTTATGATTATAAACCTTTCATATTTAGTATGACAGTTACAGTGTTATATTGAATAAAAAAAAACTAACTTGTGTCTTTGCAAACCTTACAAAAGATCATTTTTCTAGTACAACTAACAAAAAAACATATCTCCGGGCATTATTAGCCAATTTGCATGTGTTGTTTAGAAGTTATGTTTGAATACATTTTTATTGCTTTTTTCGCATTATTTCAGGATTCTAAGATTATTATAGTCATATTGAGTAAAACACAACTTTTTGCATTTGCAAGACTTAAAAAAGCATATGTTTCTAGTAAAACTCCCAAAGATGCATTATTTCAGGCATTATTAGCCATTTTTCATGTGTGGTGTAGATGTTATGTTTAAATAACTGTCATATTGAGTGTTTCAGTATACAGTCATATTGAGTAAAATCTCATTTTTGTATTTGCAAACCATTGAAAAACAACTGTATCTAGTAAAACTTACATGTATTCAATATCACAGGCATTTTTAGACATTTTGCACGTTTGGATTAGGAATTATGTTGGAATACATTTTTATTGCTTTTTTCGCGTTATCTCAGGATTCTAAGTACATTACTGTCAAATTGAGTAACAAATCAAATTTTGTTTTTGCAAACCTTACCAAATGTTTTTTTTCAGGAAAACTCTCGAAGATGCATTTCTTCAGGCATTATTAGACATTTTGCATGTGTATTTTTGGAGCTATGTTTCAAAAACTGTCATTTTGTGTGTGACCAATATGAGGCCAGTAAAATCTAATATTTGTATTTGTGATTCTTTCCAAAATACCTGATTCTGGTAAAACTTACATAAAATCAATATTAAAGGCTTTTTAAGACAAATTTCATATTTGGTTTTGGAGTTATGATTATAAACCTTTCATATTTAGTATGACAGTTACACTGTTATATTGAATAAAAAAACGTATTTGTATCTTTGCAAACCTTACAAAAGATCATTTTTCTAGTACAACTAACAAAAAAACATATCTCTAGGCATTATTAGCCGTTTTGCATGTGTTGTTTAGAAGTTATGTTTGAATACATTTGTATTGCTTTTTTCGCATTATCTCAGGATTCTAAGACTATTATAGTCATATTGAGTAAAAAACTACTTTTTGCATTTGCAATATATAAAAAACCATATGTTTCTAGTAAAACTCCCAAAGATGCATTATTTCAGGCATTATTAACCATTTTCCATGTGTGATGTAGGAGTTATGTTTAAATAACTGTCATATTGAGTGTTACAGTATACAGTCATATTGAGTAAAACCTCATTTTTGTATTTGCAAACCATAGAAAAACATCTGTATCTAGTAATACTCACATGTATTCAATATCACAGTTATTTTTAGACATTTTGCACGTTTGGATTTAGAATTATGTTGGAATACATTTTTATTGCTTTTTTCGCATTATCTCAGGATTCTAAGTACATTACTGTCAAATTGAGTAACAAATCAAATTTTGTTTTTGCAAACCTTACCAAATGTTTTTTTTCTGGAGAACTCTCGAAGATGCATTTCTTCAGTTATTATTAGACATTTTGCTGTGTATTTTTGGAGTTATGTTTCAAAAACTGTCATTTTGAGTGTGACCTATATGAGGCCAGTAAAATCTAACATTTGTATTTGTGATTCTTTCCAAAATACCTGATTATGGTAAAACTTACATAAATTCAATATTAAAGGCTTTTTAAGACAAATTTCATATTTGGTTTTGGAGTTATGATTATAAACCTTTCATATTTAGTATGACAGTTACAGTTTTATATTTTAATTAAAAAAAACTAACTTGTGTCTTTGCAAACCTTACAAAAGATCATTTTTCTAGTACAACTAACAAAAAAACATATCTCTAGGCATTATTAGCCATTTTGCATGTGTTGTTTAGAAGTTATGTTTGAATACATTTTTATTGCTTTTTTCGCATTATCTCAGGATTCTAAGACTATTATAGTCATATAGAGTAAAAAACTACTTTTTGCATTTGCAAGATTTAAAAAAGCATATGTTTCGAGTAAAACTCCCAAAGATGGATTATTTCAGGCATTATTAGCCATTTTTCATGTGTGGTGTAGGAGTTATATTTAAATAACTGTCATATTGAGTGTTACAGTATACAGTCATATTGAGTAAAACCTCATTTTTGTATTTGCAAACCATTGAAAAACAACTGTATCTATTAAAATTCACATGTATTCAATATCACAGTCATTTTTAGACATTTTGCACGTTTGGATTAGGAATTATGTTGGAATACATTGTTATTGCTTTTTTCGCATTATCTCAGGATTCTAAGTACATTACTGTCAAATTGAGTAACAAATCAAATTTTGTTTTTGCAAACCTTACCAAATGTTTTTTTTTTCTGGAAAACTCTCGAAGATGCATTTCTTCAGGCATTATTATACATTTTGCATGTGTATTTTTGGAGTTATGGATCAAAAACTGTCATTTTGACTGTGACCAATATGAGGCAAGTAAAATCTAATATTTGTATTTGTGATTCTTTCCAAAATACATGATTCTGGTAAAACTTACATAAATTCAATATTAAAGGCTTTTTAAGACAAATTTCACATTTGGTTATGGAGTGATGATTATAAACTTGTCATATTTAGTATGACAGTTACACTGTTATATTGAATAAAAAAAACTAACTTGTGTCTTTGCAAACCTTACAAAAGATCATTTTTCTACTAGAACTAACAAAAAAACACATATGTAGGCATTATTAGCCATTTTGCATGTGTTGTTTAGAAGCTATGTTTGAATTCATTTGTATTGCTTTTTTCGCATTATCCCAGGATTGTAAGACTCTTATAGTCGTATTGAGTAAAAAACTACTTTTTGCATTTGAAAGATTTAAAAAAGCATATGTTTCGAGTAAAACTCCCAAAGATGCATTATTTCAGGCATTATTAGCCATTTTTCATGTGTGGTGTAGGAGTTAAGTTTAAATAGCTGTCATATTGAGTGTTACAGTATACAGTCATATTGAGTAAAACCTCATTTTTGTATTTGCAAACCATTGAAAAACAACTGTATCTAGTAAAACTCACATGTATTCAATATCACAGGCATTTTTAGACATTTTGCACCTTTGGATTAGGAATTATGTTGGAATACATTTTTACTGCTTTTTTCGCATTATCTCAGGATTCTAAGTACATTACTGTCAAATTGAGTAACAAATCAAATTTTGTTTTTGCAAGCCTTACCAATTGTTTTTTATCCGGAAAACTCTCGAAGATGCATTTCTTCAGGCATTATTAGACAGTTTGCATGTGTATTTTTGGAGTTATGTTTCAAAAACTGTCATTTTGAGTGTGACTAATATGAGGCCAGTAAAATCTAATATTTGTATTTGTGATTCTTTCCAAAATACCTGATTCTGGTAAAACTTACAAAAATTCAATATTAAAGGTTTTTTAAGACAAATTTCATATTTGGTTTTGGAGTTATGATTATAAACCTTTCATATTTAGTATGGCAGTTACACTGTTATATTGAATAAAAAAACTAATTTGTGTCTTTGCAAACCTTACAAAAGATCATTTTTCTAGTACAACTAACAAAAAAACATATCTCTGGGCATTATTAGCCATTTTGCATGTGTTGTTTAGAAGTTATGTTTGAATACATTTTTATTGCTTTTTTCGCATTATCACAGTATTGTAAGTACATTACTGTCAAATTGGGTAAAATATTTCTTCTTTTTTTTGCAACCCTTACAAAATGTTTTTTTTATCCAGTAAAACTCACATTTCTTCAGGCATTTTTTTGTAATTTTGCATGTGTATTTTTGGAGATAGGGTTCAAAAACTGTCTTATTGACCAATGTGAGGCCAGTAAAACCAAATTTTTGTATTTGTGAACCTTTCCAAAATACCTAATTCAGGTAAAACTCACATAAAGTCAATATTACAGGCTTTTTTAGACAGAGTTCATGTTTGGTTTTGGAGTTATGTTAATGAACCTTTCATATTTAGTATGACAGTAATACTGTTATATCGAATAAAAAAAACAAACTTGTATCTTTGAAAACACTGTAAAAATAAATTCTGTAAAAAAAACGGTCATTTACTGGCAGCTACGGCTTTCAAACAAAAACCATAAAATTAAAGTAAAACGATAAAAATGATCAAAAACATATTTACAGAAATTTTCATGAAATGTTTTGGGGAGAAATATCGTAATTTTACAGATTTTTACAAAATTATCAAGATCAACCACCTTTAATAAAGTGACGATGCAAACAGTTCTGCAGAAAAATACCTTTATTCTAAAGAGTTTTTCCAAATTATTACGATCAATCACCTTTAGTGAAGTGACAATGCTGGCGCTTCCACAGAAAAATACCATTGTTTAACAGATTTTTTCTGAATTGTTAGGATCAGGGGTGTCTCATTGACTTTAGCAGGGGGCCACTGGATGCAGAAAATTGATTCAAAGTGGGTTAACCTTGCATGAAACGCTATCCCAACCTAGCAACGTACTTACCAATCCCACCATTTCACCCTGAGAATTTCACTACCCTCATATAGGATTGACTCAAAGCTTGGCCGGGCGAATATGACAAGTAGTACCGCGGTGGGCTTTTTTGTACGCTCATTCACCAAATCATAAGCGCGCCAATTGAGGCATGTGATGTGCACGGTATTGTTGTGCATTTGATAGTGACTGCAAAATATACTTGGTCAACAGCCACACAGGTCACACTGACGGTGGCTGCACAAACAACTTTAACACTGTTACAAATATGCACCACACTGTGAAACCACATTGAACAAGAATGATAAACACATTTCAGGAAAACATCCTCAATGTAATAAAACATAAACACAACATAACAAATACCCAGAAGCCCAAGCAGCGCTGACTCTTCCGGGCTACATTCCCGCTACCACCCAACCCCGTGCCCCAAAACATCACTGCCCCCCTCCGTGCGTTCGTTGAGCTGGGCGGGGTTAGGTGGTGGGGGTGTATATTGTAACACATGGAATTCTAGGAATTGTTTCTGTTGTGTTAATGTTGTGTTACGGTGACGATGTTCTCCTGAAATGTGTTTGTCAGTCTTGATTAATGTGGCTCCACAGTGTGGCGCATATTTGTAACATTGTTAAAGTTGTTTGTAGGGCCACCGTCAGTGTGATCTGTATGGCTGTTGACTGTTGATTAAGAATCTCTTGCAGTATTTCATGTATGTCATATTACAGTTTGAGCATACACCTTTTATAAGAGGCTACATATATTTTTCGACTTGAATGTGAAAATACACATAAATATTGAAAATATTTGATTTACCTTAAAATTACATTTAAAACTGTTAGATTGTTAGTATGAACAAATACTTTTATATAACAAGCTACATAATTAATTAAAGTTAATTTCTGTAATTTTACATGAAATTGAAAGTAATTTGAGAAAACAGAAAATAATATGTATAAATAATTTGGTATTTTTCTATAAAAAAATAGAAATATACATAGTTTGTTATTACTGGCATATTACTTAAAATAACAGGCGTTTTTT
The DNA here is from genome assembly GCF_033978795.1 of Nerophis ophidion. Classification (NCBI taxonomy): domain Eukaryota; kingdom Metazoa; phylum Chordata; class Actinopteri; order Syngnathiformes; family Syngnathidae; genus Nerophis; species Nerophis ophidion. Next base: position 328,531 of record NW_026906992.1, on the reverse strand, counting down.
TAATTTACAGATAATGTCTTCAATTATACAGATTTATAACCTATTTAAAAAAATTTAAAAATTATAGTAGAAATTTAGAGTAAAGTAACCATACAAATAGGATTTTGTTTTCTCAGTGAACCCTACAGAAGATCATTTTTCTACTACAACTAACCAAGATACACATCTGTAGGAATTATTAGCCGTTTTGCATGTGTTGTTTAAAAGTTATGTTTGAAAACTTTTGTATTGGTTTTTCGCATTATCTCAGGATTCTAAGAACATTATAGCCATATTGAGTAAAAAATACTTTTTTCATTTGCAAGATTTAAAAAAGCATATGTTCCGAGTAAAACTCCCGAAGATGCATAATTTCAGGCATTATTAGCCATTTTTTATGTGTGGTGTAGGAGTTATGTTTAAATAACTGTCATATTGAGTGTTACAGTATACAGTCATATTGAGTAAAACCTAAATTTTGTATTTGCAAACCATAGAAAAACAACTGTACTATAGTAAAACTCACATGTATTCAATATCACAGGCATTTTTAGACATTTTGCACGTTTGGATTAGGAATTATGTTGGAATACATTTTCAATATAACAGTGTAACTGTCATACTGAATATGAAAGGTTTATAATCATAACTCCAAAACCAAATATGAAATTTGTCTTAAAAAGCCTTTAATATTGAATTTATGTAAATTTTACCAGAATCAGGTATTTTGGAAAGAATCACAAATACAAACATTACATTTTATTGGCCTCATATTGGTCACACTCAAAATGACAGTTTTTGAAACATAACTCCAAAAATACACATGCAAAATGTCTAATAATAACTGAAGAAAAGCATCTTCGAGAGTTTTTCAGAAAAAAAACATTTGGTAAGGTTTGCAAAAACAAAATTTGATTTGTTACTCAATTTGACAGTAATGTACTTAGAATCCTGAGATAATGCGAAAAAAGCAATAAAAATGTATTCCAACATAATTCCTAATTCAAACGTGCAAAATGTCTAAAAATGCCTGTGATATTGAATACATGTGAGTTTTACTAGATACAGTTGTTTTTCAATGGTTTGCAAATACAAAAATGAGGTTTTTCTCAATATGACTGTATACTGTAACACTCAATATGACAGTTATTTAAACATAACTCTCACACCACATATGAAAAATGGCTAATAATGCCTGAAATAATGCATCTTTGCGAGTTTTACTCGAAATATATGCTTTTTTAAATCTTGCAAATGCAAAAAGTAGTTTTTTACTCAATATGACTATAATAGTCTTAGAATCCTGTTATAATGCGAAAAAAGCAATAAAAATGTATTCAAACATAACTTCTAAACAACACATGCAAAATGGCTAATAATGCCCAGAGATATGTTTTTTTGTTAGTTGTACTAGAAAAATAATGTATCTTTGGGAGTTTTACTCGAAACATATGCTTTTTTAAATCTTGCAAATGCAAAATGTAGTTTTTTACTCAATATGACTCTAATGTTCTTAGAATCCTGAGATAATGCAAAAAAAGCAATAAAAATGTATTCAAACATAATTTCTAAACAACACATGCAAAATGGCTAATAATGCCTAGAGATATGAATTGTTGTTAGTTGTACTAGAAAAATGATCTTTTGTAAGGTTTGCAAAGACATAAGTTGTTTTTTTTATTCAATATAACAGTATAACTGTCATAATAAATATGAAAGGTATATAATCATAACTCCAAAACTAAACATGATTTTTTTCTAAAAAAAAGCCTGTAATATTGAATGTATGTGAGTTTTACCAAAATCAAGTATTTTGGAAAGGTTCACAAATAAAAAAATTAGGTTTTACTGGCTTCATATTGGTCATACTCAAAATGACCGTTTTTGAAACATAACTCCAAAAGTAGAAATGCAAAATGTCTAATAATACCTGAAGAAATGTATCTTTGAGACTTTTATTGGAAAAAAAAAACATTTGGTAAGGTTTGCAAAAACAAATTTGAATTTTTTTAACTAAATTTGACAGTAATGTACTTAGAATCATGAGATAATGCGAAAAAAGCAATAAAAATAAATTCCAACATAATTCCTAATCCAAACGTGCAAAATGTCTAAAAATGCCTGTGATATTGAATACATGTGAGTTTTACTAGATTTGGTTGTTTTTTCATGGTTTGCAAATGCAAAAATGAGGTTTTATTTAATATGACTGTATACTGTAACACTCAATATGACAGTTATTTGAACATAACTCCTACACCACACATGAAAAATGGCTAATAATGCCTGAAATAAAGCAATACAAATGTATTCAAACATAACTTCTAAACAACACATGCAAAATGGCTAATAATGCCTAGAGATATGTATTTTTGTTAGTTGTACTAGAAAAATGATCTTTTGTAAGGTTTGCAAAGACACAAGTTAGTTTTTTTATTCAAAATAACAGTGTAACTGTCATACTAAATATGAAAGGTTTATAATCATAACTCCAAAACCAAATATGAAATTTGTCTTAAAAAGCCTTTAATATTGAATTTATGTAAATTTTACCAGATTCAGGTATTTTGGAAAGGTTCACAAATACAAAAATTAGGTTTTACTGGCCTCATATTGGTGGTACTCAAAACTACCGTTTTTGAAACATAAATCCAAAAGTAGAAATCTAAAATGTCTAATAATGCCTAAAGAAATGCATCTTTTAGAGTTTTCCTGAAAAAAAAAATTTGGTAGGGTTTGCAAAAACAAAAAATAATGTTTTACTCAATTTGACAGTAATGTACTTAGAATCCTGAGATAATGTGAAAAAAGCAATAAAAATGTATTCCAACATAATTCCTAATCCAAACGTGCAAAATGTCTAAAAATGCCTGTGATATTGAATACATGTGAGTTTTACTATAGTACAGTTGTTTTTCTATGGTTTGCAAATACAAAATTTAGGTTTTACTCAATATGACTCTATACTGTAACACTCAATATGACAGTTATTTAAACATAACTCCTACACCACACATGAAAAATGGCTAATAATGCCTGAAATAATGCATATTTGGGACTTTTACTCGGAACATATGCTTTTTTAAATCTTGCAAATGCAAAAAGTATTTTTTACTCGATATGACTATAATGTTCTTAGAATCCTGAGATAATGCGAAAAAGCAATACAAAAGTTTTCAAACATAACTTTTAAACAACACATGCAAAACGGCTAATAATTCCTAGAGATGTGTATCTTAGTTAGTTGTAGTAGAAAAATGATCCTTTGTAGGGTTCACTGGGAAAACAAAATCCTATTTGTATGGTTAGTTTACCCTAAATTTCTACTATAATTTTTCAATTTTTTTAAATAGGTTATAAATCTGTAGAATTGAAGACATTATCCGTAAATAAAAAAAAACGCCTGTTATTTTAAGTAATATGCCAGTAGACAAACTATGTATATTCCTTTTTTTTTTACAGAAAAATACCAAATTATTTATACATATTATTTTCTGTTTTTTCAAATGACTTTCAATTTCATGTAAAATTACAGTAATTAACTTTAATTAAATATGTAGCTTGTTATATAAAAGTATTTGTTCATACTAACAATCTAACAGTTGTATATGTAATTTTAAGGTAAATCAAATGTTTTCAATATTTATGTGTATTTTCACATTCAAGTCAAAAAAATATATGTAGCCTCTTATAAAATGTGTATGCTCAAACTGTAATATGACGTCCCTGATATACTGCAAGAGATTCTTAATCAACAGTCAACAGCCATACAGATCACACTGACAGTGGCCGTACAAACATCTTTAACAATGTTACAAATATGCGCCACACTGTGGAGCCACATCAAACAAGACTGACAAACACATTTCAGGAGAACATCGTCACCGTAACACAACATTAACACAACAGAAACAATTCCTAGAATTCCATGTGTTACAATATACACCCCCACCACCTAACCTCGCCCAGCTCAACCTACGCACGGAGGGGGGGCGGTGATTTTTTTGGGGCACGGGGTTGGGTGGTAGCGGGATTGTAGCCCGGAAGTGTCAGCGCCGCTTGGGCTTCTAGGTATTTGTTATGTTGTGTTTATGTTTTATTACAGTGAGGATGTTTTCCTGAAATGTGTTTATCATTCTTGTTCGATGTGGGTTCACAGTGTGGTGCATATTTGTAACAGTGTTAAAGTTGTTTGTACAGCCACCGTCAGTGTGACCTGTGTGGCTGTTGACCAAGTATATCTTGCAGTCACCTTTCAAATGAATGACAAAACCGTGCTCATCACATGCCTCAATTGGCACGCTGATGATTTGATGAATGAGCGCTCAATAAAACCCACCGTTGTGTTACGTGTCATATTCGCCCGGCCAAACTTTGAGTCAACCCTACAGGAGGGTCAGTGAAATTCTCGTGGTGAAATGATAGGAATGGTAAGTATGTAGCTAGGGTGGGATAGCCATTCATGCAAGGTTAACCCACTTTGTATCAATCTCCTGTATCCAGTGGCCCCCCCGCTAAAGTCAATGAGACACCCCTGATCCTAACAATTCAGAAAAAATCTGTTAAACAATGGTATTTTTCTGTGGAACCGCCAGCATTGTCACTTCACTAAAGGTGGTTGATCGTAATAATTTGGAAATACTCTTAAGAATAAGGTTTTTTTTTTCTGCGGAACTGTTTGCATCGTCACTTTATTAAAGGTGGTTGATCTTAATAATTTAGTAAAAATCTGTAAAATTACGATATTTCTCCCCAAAACGTTTCATGAAAATTTCTGTAAATATAATGTTTTTGATCATTATTTGGTTTACAATGTTTTACTTTAATTTTATGGTTTTTGTTTGGCAGCCGTAGCTGCCAGTAAATGACCGTTTTTTTTACAGAATTTATTTTTACAGTGTTTGCGAAGACACAATTTTTCATTTTATTTAATATAACAGTATAACTGTCATACTAAATATGAAAGGTTCATAAACATAACTCCAAAACCAAAGATGAAATCTGTCTAAAAAAGCCTGTATTATTGACTTTATGTGAGTTTTACCTGAATTAAGAATTTTGGAAAGTTTCACAAATACAAAAATTTGGTTTTACTGGCCACACATTGGTCACACTGAATAAGACAGTTTTTGAACCATATCTCCAAAAATACACATGCAAAATTACAAAAAAATGCCTGAAGAAATGTATCTTTGTGAGTTTTACTGGAAAAAAAAACATTTTGTAAGGTTTGCAAAAACAAAAAGAAATGTTTTGTAATGTTAATGTAATTTTAAGGTAAATTAATTTTTTTTAATATTTATGTGTATTTTCACCTTCAGGCGAAAAATATATGTAGCCTCTTATAAAAGGTTTATGCTCAAACTAACATTTACATTTTTTTCCCTCTAATATGACATACATGAGTGACTGCAAGACATAGTTAATCAACAGTCAACAGCCTTACAAATCACACTGACGGTGGCCGTACAAAAAAATTTAACAATGTTACAAATATGCGCCACATTGTGGAGCCACATCAAACAAGAATGACAAACACATTTCAGGAGAACATCTTCACCGTAACACAACATTAACACAACAAAAACAAAACCCAGAATTCCATGTGTTACAATATACACCCCCACCACCTAACCCCGCCCACCTCAACCAACGCATGGAGGGGGGCGGTGATGTTTTGGGGTGCGGGGTTGGGTGGTAGCAGGGGTGTAGCCCGGAAGAGTCAGCGCTGCATGGGCTTGTAGGTATTTGTTATGTTATGTTGTGCGTATGTTTTGTTACAGTGAGGTGGTTTCCTGAAATGTGTTTATCATTCTTGTTCGATGTGGATTCACAGTGTGGTGCATATTTTGTAACAGTGTTAAAGTTGTTTGTACAGCCACCAGCAGTGTGACCTGTGTGGCTGTTGACCAAGTATGTTTTGCAATCACTATCACGTGCATGACAATACCATGCACATCACACTCATCAGTAGGCATGCTGATGATTTGGTGAATGAGTGTATGAGAAGTCAACCGGCCAGACTTTGGGTCAATCCTACATGAGGGTCAGTAAAATTCTCACAGTGAAATGGTAGGATCGGTAAGTATGTTGCTAGGGTGGGGTAGCCATTCATGCAAGGTGAATCCACTTTGCATCAAGTTCCTGCATGTAGTGGCCCCCCGCTAAAGTCAATGAGACACCCCTGATCCTAACAATTCAGAAAAAATCTGTAAAACAATGGTATTTTTCTGTGGAACCGCCAGCATTGTCACTTTACTAAAAGTGGTTGATCGTAATAATTTGGAAAAACTCTTTAGAATAAAGGTATTTTTCTGCAGAACTGTTTGCATCGTCACTTTATTAAAGGTGGTTGATCTTAATAATTTAGTTAAAATCTGTAAAATTACGATATTTCACCCCAAAACGTTTCATGAAAATTTCTGTAAATATAATATTTTTGATCATTATTTGGTTTACAATGTTTTACTTTAGTTTTATGGTTTTTGTTTGGCAGCCGTAGCTGCCAGTAAATGACCGTTTTTTTACAAAATTTATTTTTACAGTCTTTGCAAAGATAAAAGTTAGTTTTTTTATTCAATATAACAGTAAAACTGTCATACTAAATATGAAAGGTTCATAAACATAACTCCAAAACCAAACATGAAATCTGTCTAAAAAAGCCTGAATTTTGACTTTATGTGAGTTTTACCTGAATTAGGTATTTTGGAAAGGTTCACAAATACAAAAATTTGGTTTTACTGGCCTCACATTGGTCACACTCAATAAGACAGTTTTTGAACCCTATCTCCAAAAATACACATGCAAAATTACAAAAAATGCCTGAAGAAATGTATCTTTGTGAGTTTTACTGAATAAAAAAAACATTTTGTAAGGTTTGCAAAAAAAAAAAGAAATGTTCTACCCAATTTGACAGTAATGTACTTAAAATCCTGAGATAATGCAAAAAGAGCAATAAAAATGTATTCCAACATAATTCCTAATCCAAACGTGCAAAATGTCTAAAAATGCCTGTGATATTGAATCCATGTGAGTTTTACTAGATATAGTTGATTTTCTATGGTTTGCAAATACAAAAATTAGGTTTTACTCAATATGACTGTATACTGTAACACTCGATATGACAGTTATTTAAACATAACTCCTACACCACACATGGCTAATAATGCCTGAAATAATGCATCTTTGGGAGTTTTACTCGAATCGATTGTTTTTTTAAATCTTTGCAATGCAAAAAATAGTTTTTTTACTCAATATGACAATAATGTTCTTGGAATCCTGAGATAATGCGAAAAAAGCAATAAAAAAGTTTTCAAACACAACTTTTAAACAACACATGCAAAACGGCTAATAATGCCTAGAGATGTGTATCTTTGTTAGTTGTAGTAGAAAAATGATCTTTTGTAGGGTTCACTGTAAAAAAAAAAATCCAATTTTTATGGTTAGTTTACTTTAAATTTCTACTGTAATTTTTCATTTTTTTTAGATAGGTTATAAAACTGTAGAATTCAAGACATTATCTGTAAATAAACAAACTGCCTGTTATTTTGAATAATATACCAGTAATGACGAACTATGTATATTCCTATTTTTTTACAGAAAAATACCAAATTAATTATACATATTATTTTCTGTTTTCTCAAATGACTTTCAATTTCATGTAAAATTACAGTAATTAACTTTAATTAAATATGTAGCTTGTTATATAAAAGTATTTGTTCATACTAACAATCTAACAGTTGTATATGTAATTTTAAGGTAAATCAAATGTTTTCAATATTTATGTGTATTTTCACATTCAAGTCAAAAAAATATATGTAGCCTCTTATAAAATGTGTATGCTCAAACTGTAATATGACGTCCCTGATATACTGCAAGAGATTCTTAATCAACAGTCAACAGCCATACAGATCACACTGACAGTGGCCGTACAAACATCTTTAACAATGTTACAAATATGCGCCACACTGTGGAGCCACATCAAACAAGACTGACAAACACATTTCAGGAGAACATCGTCACCGTAACACAACATTAACACAACAGAAACAATTCCTAGAATTCCATGTGTTACAATATACACCCCCACCACCTAACCTCGCCCAGCTCAACCTACGCACGGAGGGGGGGCGGTGATTTTTTTGGGGCACGGGGTTGGGTGGTAGCGGGATTGTAGCCCGGAAGTGTCAGCGCCGCTTGGGCTTCTAGGTATTTGTTATGTTGTGTTTATGTTTTATTACAGTGAGGATGTTTTCCTGAAATGTGTTTATCATTCTTGTTCGATGTGGGTTCACAATGTGGTGCATATTTGTAACAGTGTTAAAGTTGTTTGTACAGCCACCGTCAGTGTGACCTGTGTGGCTGTTGACCAAGTATATCTTGCAGTCACCTTTCAAATGAATGACAAAACCGTGCTCATCACATGCCTCAATTGGCACGCTGATGATTTGATGAATGAGCGCTCAATAAAACCCACTGTTGTGTTACGTGTCATATTCGCCCGGCCAAACTTTGAGTCAACCCTACAGGAGGGTCAGTGAAATTCTCGTGGTGAAATGATAGGAATGGTAAGTATGTAGCTAGGGTGGGATAGCCATTCATGCAAGGTTAACCCACTTTGTATCAATCTCCTGTATCCAGTGGCCCCCCCGCTAAAGTCAATGAGACACCCCTGATCCTAACAATTCAGAAAAAATCTGTTAAACAATGGTATTTTTCTGTGGAACCGCCAGCAATGTCACTTCACTAAAGGTGGTTGATCGTAATAATTTGGAAATACTCTTAAGAATAAGGTTTTTTTTTTCTGCGGAACTGTTTGCATCGTCACTTTATTAAAGGTGGTTGATCTTAATAATTTAGTAAAAATCTGTAAAATTACGATATTTCTCCCCAAAACGTTTCATGAAAATTTCTGTAAATATAATGTTTTTGATCATTATTTGGTTTACAATGTTTTACTTTAATTTTATGGTTTTTGTTTGGCAGCCGTAGCTGCCAGTAAATGACCGTTTTTTTTACAGAATTTATTTTTACAGTGTTTGCGAAGACACAATTTTTCATTTTATTTAATATAACAGTACAACTGTCATACTAAATATGAAAGGTTCATAAACATAACTCCAAAACCAAAGATGAAATCTGTCTAAAAAAGCCTGTATTATTGACTTTATGTGAGTTTTACCTGAATTAAGAATTTTGGAAAGTTTCACAAATACAAAAATTTGGTTTTACTGGCCACACATTGGTCACACTGAATAAGACAGTTTTTGAACCATATCTCCAAAAATACACATGCAAAATTACAAAAAAATGCCTGAAGAAATGTATCTTTGTGAGTCTTACTGGAAAAAAAAACATTTTGTAAGGTTTGCAAAAACAAAAAGAAATGTTTTGTAATGTTAATGTAATTTTAAGGTAAATTATTTTTTTTTAATATTTATGTGTATTTTCACCTTCAGGCGAAAATTATATGTAGCCTCTTATAAAAGGTTTATGCTCAAACTAACATTTACATTTTTTTCCCTCTAACATGACATACATGAGTGACTGCAAGACATACTTAATCAACAGTCAACAGCCTTACAAATCACACTGACGGTGGCCGTACAAAAAAATTTAACAATGTTACAAATATGCGCCACATTGTGGAGCCACATCAAACAAGAATGACAAACACATTTCAGGAGAACATCTTCACCGTAACACAACATTAACACAACAAAAACAAAACCCAGAATTCCATGTGTTACAATATACACCCCCACCACCTAACCCCGCCCACCTCAACCAACGCATGGAGGGGGGCGGTGATGTTTTGGGGTGCGGGGTTGGGTGGTAGCAGGGGTGTAGCCCGGAAGAGTCAGCGCTGCATGGGCTTGTAGGTATTTGTTATGTTATGTTGTGTGTATGTTTTGTTACAGTGAGGTGGTTTCCTGAAATGTGTTTATCATTCTTGTTCGATGTGGATTCACAGTGTGGTGCATATTTTGTAACAGTGTTAAAGTTGTTTGTACAGCCACCAGCAGTGTGACCTGTGTGGCTGTTGACCAAGTATGTTTTGCAATCACTATCACGTGCATGACAATACCATGCACATCACACTCATCAGTAGGCATGCTGATGATTTGGTGAATGAGTGTATGAGAAGTCAACCGGCCAGACTTTGGGTCAATCCTACATGAGGGTCAGTAAAATTCTCACAGTGAAATGGTAGGATCGGTAAGTATGTTGCTAGGGTGGGGTAGCCATTCATGCAAGGTGAATCCACTTTGCATCAAGTTCCTGCATGCAGTGGCCCCCCGCTAAAGTCAATGAGACACCCCTGATCCTAACAATTCAGAAAAAATCTGTAAAACAATGGTATTTTTCTGTGGAACCGCCAGCATTGTCACTTTACTAAAAGTGGTTGATCGTAATAATTTGGAAAAACTCTTTAGAATAAAGGTATTTTTCTGCAGAACTGTTTGCATCGTCACTTTATTAAAGGTGGTTGATCTTAATAATTTAGTTAAAATCTGTAAAATTACGATATTTCACCCCAAAACGTTTCATGAAAATTTCTGTAAATATAATATTTTTGATCATTATTTGGTTTACAATGTTTTACTTTAGTTTTATGGTTTTTGTTTGGCAGCCGTAGCTGCCAGTAAATGACCGTTTTTTTACAAAATTTATTTTTACAGTCTTTGCAAAGATAAAAGTTAGTTTTTTTATTCAATATAACAGTAAAACTTTCATACTAAATATGAAAGGTTCATAAACATAACTCCAAAACCAAACATGAAATCTGTCTAAAAAAGCCTGAATTTTGACTTTATGTGAGTTTTACCTGAATTAGGTATTTTGGAAAGGTTCACAAATACAAAAATTTGGTTTTACTGGCCTCACATTGGTCACACTCAATAAGACAGTTTTTGAACCCTATCTCCAAAAATACACATGCAAAATTGCAAAAAATGCCTGAAGAAATGTATCTTTGTGAGTTTTACTGAATAAAAAAAACATTTTGTAAGGTTTGCAAAAACAAAAAGAAATGTTCTACCCAATTTGACAGTAATGTACTTAAAATCCTGAGATAATGCAAAAAGAGCAATAAAAATGTATTCCAACATAATTCCTAATCCAAACGTGCAAAATGTCTAAAAATGCCTGTGATATTGAATCCATGTGAGTTTTACTAGATATAGTTGATTTTCTATGGTTTGCAAAAACAAAAATTAGGTTTTACTCAATATGACTGTATACTGTAACACTCGATATGACAGTTATTTAAACATAACTCCTACACCACACATGGCTAATAATGCCTGAAATAATGCATCTTTGGGAGTTTTACTCGAAACGATTGTTTTTTTAAATCTTTGCAATGCAAAAAATAGTTTTTTTACTCAATATGACAATAATGTTCTTGGAATCCTGAGATAATGCGAAAAAAGCAATAAAAAAGTTTTCAAACACAACTTTTAAACAACACATGCAAAACGGCTAATAATGCCTAGAGATGTGTATCTTTGTTAGTTGTAGTAGAAAAATGATCTTTTGTAGGGTTCACTGTAAAAAAAAAAATCCAATTTTTATGGTTAGTTTACTTTAAATTTCTACTGTAATTTTTCATTTTTTTTAGATAGGTTATAAAACTGTAGAATTCAAGACATTATCTGTAAATAAACAAACTGCCTGTTATTTTGAATAATATACCAGTAATGACGAACTATGTATATTCCTATTTTTTTACAGAAAAATACCAAATTAATTATACATATTATTTTCTGTTTTCTCAAATTACTTTCAATTTCATGTAAAATTACAGTAATTAACTTTAATTAAATATGTAGCTTGTTATATAAAAGTGTGTGTCCATACTAACAATCTAAAAGTTTTATATGTAATTTTAAGGTAAATCAAATTTTTTTAATATTTATGTGTATTTTCACATTCAAAGCGAAAAATATATGTAGCCTCTTATAAAAGGTTTATGCTCAAACTAACTATTACATTTTTTTCCCTGTAATATGACATACATGAATGACTGCAAGACATACTTAATCAACAGTCAACAGCCTTACAGATCACACTGACGGTGGCCGTACAAACGACTTTAACAATGTTACAAATATGCGCCACACTGTGGAGCCACATCAAACAAGACTGACAAACACATTTCAGGAGAACATCGTCACCGTAACACAACATTAACACAACAGAAAGTATTCCTAGAATTCCATGTGTTACAATATACACCCCCACCACCTAACCCCGCCCAGCTCAACCAACGCACGGAGGGGGCCGGTGATGTTTTGGGGCACGGGGTTGGGCGGTAGCGGGATTGTAGCCCGGAAGAGTCAGCGCTGCTTGGGCTTCTGGGTATTTGTTATGTTGTGTTTATGTTTTATTACAGTGAGGATGTTTTCCTGAAATGTGTTTATCATTCTTGTTCGATGTGGGTTCACAGTGTGGTGCATATTTGTAACAGTGTTAAAGTTGTTTGTAGAGCCACCGTCAGTGTGACCTGTGTGGCTGTTGACCAAGTATATCTTGCAGTCACCTTTCAAATGAACGACAAAACCGTGGTCATCACATGCCTCAATTGGTACGCTGATGATTTGATGAATGAGCGTTCAATAAAACCCACCGTTGTATTACGTGTCATATTCGCCCGGCCAAACTTTGAGTCAACCCTACATTAGGGTCAGTGAAATTTTCGTGGTAAAATGATAGGAATGGTAAGTATGTAGCTAGGGTGGGATAGCCATTCATGCAAGGTTAACCCACTTTGTATCAATTTCCTGCATCCAGTGGCCCCCTGCTAAAGTCAATGAAACACCCCTGATCCTAACAATTCAGAAAAAATCTGTTTAACAATGGTATTTTTCTGTGGAACCGCCAGCATTGTCACTTCACTAAAGGTGGTTGATCGTAATTATTTGGAAAAACTCTGAAGAATAAAGTTTTTTTTTCTGCGGAACTGTTTGCATCGTCACTTTATTAAAGGTGGTTGATCTTAATAATTTTGTAAAAATCTGTAAAACTACGATATTTCTCCCCAAAACATTTCATGAAAATTTCTGTAAATATAATGTTTTTGATCATTATTTGGTTTACAATGTTCCATCCATCCATCCATTTTCTACCGCTTATACCCTTTTGGGGTCGCGGGGGGCGCTGGCGCCTATCTCAGCTACAATCGGGCGGAAGGCGGGGTACACCCTGGACAAGTCGCCACCTCATCGCAGGGCCAACACAGATAGACAAACAACATTCACACTCACATTCACACACTAGGGCCAATTTAGTGTTGCCAATCAACCTATCCCCAGGTGCATGTCTTTGGAAGTGGGAGGAAGCCGGAGTACCCGGAGGGAACCCACGCATTCACGGGGAGAACATGCAAACTCCACACAGAAAGATCCCGAGCCTGGATTTGAACCCAGGACTGCAGAAACTTCGTATTGTGAGGCAGACGCACTAACCCCTCTTCCACCGTGAAGCCCTGGTTTACAATGTTTTACTTTAATTTTATGGTTTTTGTTTGACAGCCGTAGCTGCCAGTAAATGACCGTTTTTTTACAGAATTCATTTTTACAGTGTTTTCAAAGATACAAGTTTGTTTTTTTTATTCGATATAACAGTATTACTGTCATACTAAATATGAAAGGTTCATAAACATAACTCCAAAACCAAACATGAAATCTGTCTAAAAAAGCCTGTAATATTGACTTTATGTGAGTTTTACCTGAATTAGGTATTTTGGAAAGGTTCACAAATACAAACATTTGGTTTTACTGGCCTCACATTGGTCACACTCAATAAGACAGTTATTGAACCATATCTCCAAAAATACACATGCAAAATTACAAAAAAATGCCTGAAAAAATATATATTTGTTTTACTGGAATAAAAACATTTTGTTAGGTTTGCAGAAACAAAAAGAAATGTTTTACCCAATTTGACAGTAATGTACTTAAAATCCTGAGATAATGCAAAAAGAGCAATAAAAATGTATTCCAACATAATTCCTAATCCAAACGTGCAAATTGTCTAAAAATGCCTGTGATATTGAATCCATGTGAGTTTTACTAGATACAGTTGCTTTTCTGTGGTTTGCAAATACAAAAATTTGGTTTTATTCAATATGACTGTATACTGTAACACTCAATATGACAGTTACATAAACATAACTCCTACACCACACATGAAAAATGGCTAATAATGCCTGAAATAATGCATTTTTGGGAGTTTTACTCGAAACGATTGCTTTTTTAAATCTTTGTAATGCAAAAAATTGTTGTTCTACTCAATATGACTATAATGTTCTTAGAATCCTAAGATAATGCAAAAAGCAATAAAAATGTTTTCAAACATAACTTCTATAAAACTCTTGTAAAATGGCTAATAATGCCTAGAGTTATGTATTTTCGTTAGTTGTACTAGAAAAATGATCTTTTGTGAGGTTCACAAAGACACAAGTTAGTTTTTTTATTCAATATAACAGTGTAACCGTCATACTAAATATGAAAGGTTTATAATCTTAACTCCAAAACCATATAAGAAATTTCTCTAAAAAAAAGTCTGTAATATTGAATTTATGTGAGTTTTAGAAGAATCAGTCATTTTGGAAAACTTCACAAATACAACAATTAGGTTTTACTGGCCTCATATTGATCAAACTCAAAATGACATTTTTGAAACATAACTCCAAAAATATGCATGCAAAATGTCTAAGAATGCCTGAAGAAATGTCTCTTTGAGAGTTTTCCTGGAAAAAAAATCATTTGGTAAGGTTTGAATTAACAAAAAGTATTTTTATAATAAATTTGACAGTAAATTACTTAGAATCCTGAGATAATACGAAAAAAAGCAATAAAAATGTATTCCAACATAATTCCCAATCCAAACGTGCAAAATATCTGAAAATGCCTGTGATATTCAATAAATGTGAGTTGTACTAGATACACTTGTTTTTCTATGGTTTGCAAATACAAAATTTAGGTTTTACTCAATATGAATGTATACTGTAACACTAAATATGACAGTTATTTAAACATAATTCCTAGACCACACATGAAAAATGACTAATAATGCCTGAAATAATGCATGTTTGTGAGTATTACTCGAAACGATTGCTTTTTTAAATGTTGCAAATGCATAATGTATTTTTTTACTCAATATGACCATAATGTTCTTTGAATTCTGAGATAATTCGAAAAAAAGAAATAAAATTGTATTCAAACATAACTTCCAAACAACACATGCAAAATGGCTAATAATGACTAGAGATATGAATTTTCGTTAGTTGTACTAGAAAAATTATCTTTTGTAAGGTTAACAAAGACACAAGTTAGTTTTTTTATTCAATATAACAGTGTAACTGTCATACTAAATATGAAAGGTTTATAATCATAACTCCAAAACCAAATATGAAATTTGTCTTAAAAAGCCTTTAATATTGAATTTATGTTAGTTTTAGCAGAATCAGGTATTTTGGAAAGGTTCACACATACAAAAATTGGGTTTTACCGGCCTCATATTGGTCACACTCATAATGACAATTTTGAAACATAACTCCAAAAGTAGAAATGCAAAATGTCTAATAATGCCTGAAGAAATGTATCTTTGAGAGTTTTCCTGAAAAAAAAATGTTTGGTAAGGTTTGCAATAAAAGAAAGTATTTTTTTACTAAATTTGACAGTCATGTACTTAGAATCCTGAGATAATGCGAAAAAAGCAATAAATATGTATTCCAACATAATCCCTAATCCAAACGTGCAAAATGTCTAAAAATGCCTGTGATATTGAATACATGTGAGTTTTACTAGATTTGGTTGTTTTTTCATGGTTTGCAAATACAAAAATGAGGTTTTATTTAATATGACTGTATACTGTAACACTCAATATGACAGTTATTTGAACATAACTCCTACACCACACATGAAAAATGGCTAATAATGCCTGAAATAAAGCAATACAAATGTATTCAAACATAACTTCTAAACAACACATGCAAAATGGCTAATAATGCCTAGAGATATGTATTTTTGTTAGTTGTACTAGAAAAATGATCTTTTGTAAGGTTTGCAAAGACACAAGTTAGTTGTTTTATTCAATATAACAGTGTAACTGCCATTCTAAATATGAAAGGTTTATAATCATAACTCCAAAACCAAATATGAAATTTGTCTTAAAAAGCCGTTAATATTGAATTTATGTAAATTTTACCAGAATCAGTTATTTTGGAAAGAATCAGAAATACAAATATTAGATTTTACTGGCCTCATATTGGTCACACTCAAAATGACAGATTTTGAAACATAACTCCAAAAATACACATGCAAAATGTCTAATGATGCCTGAAGAAATGCATCTTCGAGAGTTTTCCTGAAAAAAAAAAACATTTGGTAAGGTTTGCAAAAACAAAATTTGATTCGTTACTCAATTTGACAGTAATGTACTTAGAATCCTGAGATAATGCAAAAAAGCAATAAAAATGTATTCCAACATAATTCCTAATCCAAACGTGCAAAATGTCTAAAAATGCCTGTGATATTGAATACATGTGAGTTTTACTAGATACAGTTGTTTTTCAATGATTTGCAAATACAAAAATGAGGTTTTACTCAATATGACTGTATACTGTAAGACTCAATATGACAGTTATTTAAACATAACTCCTACACCACACATGAAAAATGGCTAATAATGCCTGAAATAATGCATCTTTGCGAGTTTTACTCGAAACATATGCTTTTTTAAATCTTGCAAATGCAAAAAGTAGTTTTTTACTCAATATGACTATAATAGTCTTAGAATCCTGAGATAATGCGAAAAAAGCAATAAAAATGTATTCAAACATAACTTCTAAACAACACATGCAAAATGGCTAATAATGCCCAGAGATATGTTTTTTTGTTAGTTGTACTAGAAAAATTATCTTTTGTAAGGCTTGCAAAGACACAAGTTATTTTTTTTATTCAATATAACACTGTAACTGTCATACTAAATATGAAATGTTTATAATCATAACTCCAAAACCAAATATGAAATTTGTCTTAAAAAGCCTTTAATATTGAATTTATGTAAGTTTTAGCAGAATCAGGTATTTTGGAAAGAATCACAAATACAAATATTAGATTTTACTGGCCTCATATTGGTCACACTCAAAATGACAGTTTTTGAAACATAACTCCAAAAATACACATGCAACATGTCTAATAATGCCTGAAAAAATGCATCTTCGAGAGTTTTCCTGAAAAAAAAACATTTGGTAAGGTTTGCAAAAACAAAATTTGATTTGTTACTCAATTTGACAGTAATGTACTTAGAATCTTGAGATAATGCGAAAAAAGCAATAAAAATGTATTCCAACATAATTCCTAATTCCAAACGTGCAAAATGTCTAAAAATGCCTGCGATATTGAATACATGTGAGTTTTACTAGATACAGTTGTTTTTCAATGGTTTGCAAATACAAAAATGAGGTTTTACTCAATATGACTGTATACTGTAACACTCAATATGACAGTTATTTAAACATAACTCCTACACCACACATGAAAAATGGCTAATAATGCCTGAAATAATGCATCTTTGGGATTTTTACTCGAAACATATGCTTTTTTAAATCTTGCAAATGCAAAAAGTAGTTTTTTACTCAATACGACTATAATAGTCTTACAATCCTGAGATAATGCAAAAAAAGCAATAAAAATGTATTCAAACATAACTTCTAAACAACACATGCAAAATGGTTAATAGTGCCCAGAGATATGTTTTTTTGTTAGTCGTACTAGAAAAATGATCTTTTGTAAGGTGTGCAAAGACACAAGTTAGTTTTTTATTCAATATAACAGTGTAGCTGCCATACTAAATATGAAAGGTTTATAATCATAACTCCAAAACCAAAGATGAAATTTGTCTTAAAAAGCTTTTAATATTGAATTTATGTAAATTTTAGCAGAATCAGGTGTTTTGGAAAGGTTCACAAATACAAATATTAGATTTTACTGGCCTCATATTGGTCACACTCAAAATGACAGATTTTGAAACATAACTGCAAAAATACACATGCAAAATGTCTAATATCGCCTGAAGAAAAGCATCTTCGAGAGTTTTCCAGAAAAAAAACATTTGGTAAGGTTTGCAAAAACAAAATTTTATTTGTTACTCAATTTGACAGTAATGTACTTAGAATCCTGAGATAATGCGAAAAAAGCAATAAAAATGTATTCCAACATAATTCCTAATTCAAACGTGCCAAATGTCTAAAAATGCCTGTGATATTGAATACATGTGAGTTTTACTAGATACAGTTGTTTTTCAATGGTTTGCAAATACAAAAATTATGTTTTTCTCGATATGACTGTATACTGTAACACTCAATATGACAGTTATTTAAACATAACTCCTACACCACACATGAAAAATGGCTAATAATGCCTGAAATAATGCATCTTTGCGAGTTTTACTCGAAACATATGCTTTTTTAAATCTTGCAAATGCAAAAAGGAGTTTTTTACTCAATATAACTATAATAGTCTTAGAATCCTGAGATAATGCGAAAAAAGCAATAAAAATGTATTCAAACATAACTTCTAAACAACACATGCAAAATGGCTAATAGTAACTAGAGATATGTTTTTTTTGTTAGTTGTACTAGAAAACTGATCTTTTGTAAGGTTTGCAAAGACACAAGTTAGTTTTTTTTATTCAATATAACACTGTAACTGTCATACTAAATATGAAAGGTTTATAATCATAAATCCAAAACCAAATATGAAATTTGTCTTAAAAAGCCTTTACTATTGAATTTATGTAAGTTTTACCAGAATCAGGTATTTTGGAAAGAATCACAAATACAAATATTAGATTTTACTGGCCTCATATTGGTCACACTCAAAATGACAGTTTTTGAAACATAACTCCAAAAATACACATGCAAAATGTCTAATAATGCCTGAAAAAAATGCATCTTCGAGAGTTTTCATGAAAAAAAACATTTTGTAAGCTTTGCAAAAACAAAATTTGATTTGTTACTCAATTTGACAGGAATGTACTCAGAAGGTTTGTAATCATAACTCCAAAACCAAATATGAAATTTGTCTTAAAAAGCCTTTAATATTGAATTTTTGTAGGTTTTACCAGAATCAGGTATTTTGGAAAGAATCACAAATACAAATATTAGATTTTACTGGCCTCATATTAGTCACACTCAAAATGACAGTTTTTGAAACATAACTCCAAAAATACACATGCAAAATGTCTAATAATGCCTGAAGAAATGCATCTTCGAGAGTTTTCCTGAAAAAAAAAATTTGGTAAGGTTTGCAAAAAAAAAATTTGATTTGTTACTCAATGTGACAGGAATGTACTTAGAATCCTGAGATAATGCGAAAAAAGCAATAAAAATGTATTCCAACATAATTCCTAATCCAAACGTGCAAAATGTCTAAAAATGCCTGTGATATTGAATACATGTGAGTTTTACTAGATACAGTTGTTTTTCAATGGTTTGCAAATACGAAAATTATGTTTTTCTCAATATGACTGCATACTGTAACACTCAATATGACAGTTATTTAAACATAACTCCTACACCACACATGAAAAATTGCTAATAATGCCTAAATAATGCATCTTTGCGAGTTTTACTCGAAATATATGCTTTTTTAAATCTTGCAAATGCAAAAAGTAGTTTTTTACTCAATATGACTATAATAGTCTTAGAATCCTGAGATAATGCGAAAAAAGCAATGAAAATGTATTCAAACATAACTTCTAAACAACACATGCAAAATGGCTAATAATGCCTAGAGATATGTTTTTTTGTTAGTTGTACTAGAAAATGATCTTTTGTAAGGTTTGCAAAGATACAAATACGTTTTTTTATTCAATATAACAGTGTAACTGTCATACTAAATATGAAAGGTTTATAATCATAACTCCAAAACCAAATATGAAATTTGTCATAAAAAGCCTTTAATATTGAATTTATGTAAGTTTTACCAGAATCAGGTATTTTGGAAAGAATCACAAATACAAATATTAGATTTTACTGGCCTCATATAGGTCACACTCAAAATGACAGTTTTTGAAACATAACTCCAAAAATACACATGCAAAATGTCTAATAATGCCTGAAGAAATGCATCTTCGAGAGTTTTCCAGAAAAAAAAAACATTTGGTAAGGTTTGCAAAAACAAAATTTGATTTGTTACTCAATTTGACAGTAATGTACTTAGAATCCTGAGATAATGCGAAAAAAGCAATAAAAATGTATTCCAACATAATTCCTAATCCAAACGTGCAAAATGTCTAAAAATGCCTGTGATATTGAATACATGTGAGTTTTACTAGATACAGTTGTTTTTCAATGGTTTGCAAATACAAAAATGAGGTTTTACTCAATATGACTGTATACTGTAACACTCAATATGACAGTTATTTAAACATACAGTAACTCCTACACCACACATGAAAAATGGCTAATAATGCCTGAAATAATGCATCTTTGCGAGTTTTACTCGATGTATATGCTTTTTTAAATCCTGCAAATGCAAAAAGTAGTTTTTTTACTCAATATGACTATAATAGTCTTAGAATCCTGAGATATTGCGAAAAAAGCAATAAAAATTTATTCAAACATAACTTCTAAACAACACATGCAAAATGGCTAATAATGCCCAGAGATATGTTTTTTTGTTAGTTGTACTAGAAAAATGATCTTTTGTAAGGTTTGCAAAGACACAAGTTAGTTTTTTTATTCAATATAACAGTGTAACTGCCATACTAAATATGAAAGGTTTATAATCATAACTCCAAAACCAAAGATGATATTTGTCTTAAAAAGCTTTTAATATCTAATTTATGTAAATTTGAGCAGAATCAGGTGTTTTGGAAAGGTTCACAAATACAAATATTAGATTTTACTGGCCTCATATTGGTCACACTCAAAATGACAGTTTTTGAAACATAACTCCAAAAATACAAATTTAACATGTCTAATAATGCCTGAAAAAATGCATCTTCGAGAGTTTTCCTGAAAAAAAACATTTGGTAAGGTTTGCAAAAACAAGATTTGATTTGTTACTCAATTTGACAGTAATGTACTTAGAATCCTGAGATAATGCGAAAAAAGCAATAAAAATGTATTCCAACATAATTCCTAATCCAAACGTGCAAAATGTCTAAAAATGCCTTTGATATTGAATACATGTGAGTTTTACTAGATACAGTTGTTTTTCAATGTTTTGCAAATACAAAAATGAGGTTTTACTCAATAGGACTGTATACTGTAACACTCTATATGACAATTATTTAAACATAACTCCTACACCACACATGAAAAATGGCTAATAATGCCTAAAATAATGCATCTTTGCGAGTTTTACTCGAAATATATGCTTTTTTAAATCTTGCAAATGCAAAAAGTAGTTTTTTACTCAATATGACTATAATAGTCTTAGAATCCTGAGATAATGCGAAAAAAGCAATGAAAATGTATTCAAACATAACTTCTAAACAACACATGCAAAATGGCTAATAATGCCTAGGGATATGTTTTTTTGTTAGTTGTAAAAGAAAAATGATCTTTTGTAAGGTTTGCAAAGATACAAATACGTTTTTTTATTCAATATAACAGTGTAACTGTCATACTAAATATGAAAGGTTTATAATCATAACTCCAAAACCAAATATGAAATTTGTCTTAAAAAGCCTTTAATATTGAATTTATGTAAGTTTTACCAGAATCAGGTATTTTGGAAAGAATCACAAATACAATTATTAGATTTTACTGGCCTCTATAGGTCACACTCAAAATGACAGTTTTTGAAACATAACTCCAAATATACACATGCAAAATGTCTAATAATGCCTGAAGAAATGCATCTTCGAGAGTTCTCCAGAAAAAAAAAACATTTGGTAAGGTTTGCAAAAACTAAATTTGATTTGTTACTCAATTTGACAGTAATGTACTTAGAATCCTGAGATAATGCGAAAAAAGCAATAAAAATGTATTCCAACATAATTCTAAATCCAAACGTGCAAAAATGTCTAAACATGCCAGTGATATTGGATACATATGAGTATTACTAGATACAGATGTTTTTCTATGGTTTGCAAATACAAAAATGAGGTTTTAGTCAATATGACTGTATACTGTAACTCTCAATATGACAGTTATTTAAACATAACTCCAACACCACACATGAAAAATAGCTAATAATGCCTGAAATAATGCATCTTTGGGAGTTTCACTCGAAACATATGCTTTTTTAAATCTTGCAAATGCAAAAAGTAGTTTTTTTTACTCAATTCGACTATAATAGTCTTACAATCCTGAGATATTGCGAAAAAAGCAATACAAATGTATTCAAACATAACTTCTAAACAACACATGCAAAATGGCTAATAATGCCCAGAGATATGTTTTTTTGTCAGTTTTACTAGAAAAATTATCTTTTGTAAGGTTTGCAAAGACACAAATTAGTTTTTTTATTCAATAAAACAGTGTAACTGTCATACTAAATATGAAAGGTTTATAATCATAACTCCAAAACCAAATAGAAATGTGTCTTAAAAAGCCTTTAATATTGAATTTATGTAAGTTTTACCAGATTCAGGTATTTTGGAAAGAATCACAAATACAAATATTAGATTTTACTGGCCTCATATAGGTCACACTCAAAATGACAGTTTTTGAAACATAACTCCAAAAATACACATGCAAAATGTCTAATAATGCCTGAAGAAATGCATCTTCGAGAGTTTTCCAGAAAAAAAAACATTTGGTAAGGTTTGCAAAAACAAAATTTGATTTGTTACTCAATGTGACAGTAATGTACTTAGAATCCTGAGATAATGCGAAAAAAGCAATAAAAATGTATTCCAACATAATTCCTAATCCAAATGTGCAAAATGTCTAAAAATGCCTGCAATATTGAATACATGTGAGTTTTACTAGATACAGTTGTTTTACAATGGTTTGCAAATACTACAATGAGGTTTTACTCAATATGATTGTATACTGTAACACTCAATATGACAGTTCTTTAAACATAACTCCTACACCACACAAGAAAAATGGCTAATAATGCCTGAAATAATGCATCTTTGCGAGTTTTACTCGAAACATATGCTTTTTTAAATCTTGCAAATGCAAAAAGTAGTTTTTTACTCAATATGACTATAATAGTCTTAGAATCCTGAGATAATGCGAAAAAAGCAATAAAAATGTATTCAAACATAACTTCTGAACAACACATGCAAAATGGCTAATAATGCCCAGAGATATGTTTTTTTGTTAGTTGTACTAGAAAAATTATCTTTTGTAAGGCTTGCAAAGACACAAGTTAGTTTTTTTATTCTATATAACACTGTAACTGTCATACTAAATATGAAATGTTTATAATCATAACTCCAAATCCAAATATGAAATTTGTCTTAAAAAGCCTTTAATATTAAATTTATGTAAGTTTTACCAGAATCAGGTATTTTGGAAAGAATCACAAATACAAATATTAGATTTTACTGGCCTCATATTGGTCACACTCAAAATGACAGTTTTTGAAACATAACTCCAAAAATACACATGCAAAATGTCTAATAATGCCTGAAGAAATGCATCTTCGAGAGTTTTCCAGAAAAAAAACATTTGGTAAGGTTTGCAAAAACAAAATTTGATTTGTTACTCAATTTGACAGTAATGTACTTAGAATCCTGAGATAATGCGAAAAAAGCAATAAAAATGTATTCCAACATAATTCCTATTTCCAAACGTGCAAAATGTCTAAAAATGCCTGCGATATTGAATACATGTGAGTTTTACTAGATACAGTTGTTTTTCAATGGTTTGCAAATACAAAAATGAGGTTTTACTCAATATGACTGTATACTGTAACACTCTATATGACAGTTATTTAAACATAACTCTTACACCACACATGAAAAATGGCTAATAATGCCTGAAATAATGCATCTTTGGGATTTCTACTCGAAACATATGCTTTTTTTAAATCTTGCAAATGCAAAAAGGAGTTTTTTACTCAATACGACTATAATAGTCTTACAATCCTGAGATAATCCAAAAAAAGCAATAAAAATGTATTCAAACATAACTTCTAAACAACACATGCAAAATGGTTAAGAGTGCCCAGAGATATGTTTTTTTGTTAGTCGTACTAGAAAAATGATCTTTTGTAAGGTGTGCAAAGACACAAATTAGTTTTTTATTCAATATAACAGTGTAACTGCCATACTAAATATGAAAGGTTTATAATCATAACTCCAAAACCAAAGATGAAATTTGTCTTAAAAAGCTTTTAATATTGAATTTATGTAAATTTTAGCAGAATCAGGTGTTTTGGAAAGGTTCACAAATACAAATATTAGATTTTACTGGCCTCATATTGGTCACACTCAAAATGACAGTTTTTGAAACATAACTCCAAAAATACACATGCAAAATGTCTAATATCGCCTGAAGAAAAGCATCTTCGAGAGTTTTCCAGAAAAAAAACATTTGGTAAGGTTTGCAAAAAGAAAATTTTATTTGTTACTCAATTTGACAGTAATGTACTTAGAATCCTGAGATAATGCGAAAAAAGCAGTAAAAATGTATTCCAACATAATTCCTAATTCAAACGTGCGAAATGTCTAAAAATGCCTGTGATATTGAATACATGTGAGTTTTACTAGATACAGTTGTTTTTCAATGGTTTGCAAATACAAAAATGATGTTTTTCTCAATATGACTGTATTCTGTAACACTCAATATGACAGTTATTTAAACATAACTCCTACACCACACATGAAAAATGGCTAATAATGCCTGAAATAATGCATCTTTGCGAGTTTTACTCGAAATATATGCTTTTTTAAATCTTGCAAATGCAAAAAGTAGTTTTTTTACTCAATATGACTATAATAGTCTTAGAATCCTGAGATAATGCGAAAAAAGCAATAAAAATGTATTCAAACATAACTTCTAAACAACACATGCAAAATGGCTAATAATGCCTAGAGATATGTTTTTTTGTTAGTTGTACTAGAAAAATGATCTTTTGTAAGGTTTGCAAAGAAACAAGTTAGTTTTTTTTATTCAATATAACACTGTAACTGGCATACTAAATATGAAAGGTTTATAATCATAAATCCAAAACCAAATATGAAATTTGTCTTAAAAAGCCTTTACTATTGAATTTATGTAAGTTTTACCAGAATCAGGTATTTTGGAAAGGATCACAAATACAAATATTAGATTTTACTGGCCTCATATTGGTCACACTCAAAATGACAGTTTTTGAAACATAACTCCAAAAATACACATGCAAAATGTCTAATAATGCCTGAAAAAATGCATCTTCGATAGTTTTCCTGAAAAAAAAACATTTTGTAAGCTTTGCAAAAACAAAATTTGATTTGTTACTCAATTTGACAGTAATGTACTTAGAATCCTGAGATAATGCGAAAAAAGCAATACAAATGTATTCCAACATAATTATTAATCTAAACATGCAAAATGTCTAAAAATGCCTGTGATATTGAATACATGTGAGTTTTAATAGATACAGTTGTTTTTCAATGGTTTGCAAATACAAAAATGAGGTTTTACTCAATATGACTGTATACTGTAACACTCTATATGACAGTTATTTAAACATAACTCCTACACCACACATGAAAAATGGCTAGTAATGCCTGAAATAATGCATCTTTGGGACTTTTAATCGAAACATATGCTTTTTTAAATCTTGCAAATGCAAAAAGTAGTTTTTTACTCAATACAATTATATAAGTCTTACAATCCTGAGATATAGCGAAAAAAGCAATAAAAATGTATTCAAACATAACTTCTAAACAACACATGCAAAATTGCTAATAATGCCTAGAGATATGTTTTTTTGTTAGTTGTACTAGAACAATTATCTTTTGTAAGGTTTGCAAAGACACAAGTTAGTTTTTTTATTCAATATAACACTGTAACAGTCATACTAAATATGAAAGGTTTATAATCATAACTCCAAAACCAAATATGAAATTTGTCTTAAAAAGCCTTTAATATTGAATTTTTGTAAGTTTTACCAGAATCAGGTATTTTGGAAAGAATCACAAATACAAATATTAGATTTTACTGGCCTCATATTAGTCACACTCAAAATGACAGTTTTTAAAACATAACTCCAAAAATACACATGCAAAATGTCTAATAATGCCTGAAGAAATGCATCTTCGAGAGTTTTCCAGAAAAAAAAACATTTGGTAAGGTTTGCAAAAACAAAATTTGATTTGTTACTCAATTTGACAGTAATGTACTTAGAATCCTGAGATAATGCGAAAAAAGCAATAAAAATGTATTCCAACATAATTCCTAATCCAAACATGCAAAATGTCTAAAAATGCCTGTGATATTGAATACATGTGGGTTTTACTAGATACAGTTGTTTTTCAATGGTTTGCAAATACAAAAATGAGGTTTTACTCAATATGACTGTATACTGTAACACTCAATATGACAGTTATTTAAACATAACTCCTACACCACACATGCAAAATGGCTAATAATGCCCAGAGATATGTTTTTTTGTTAGTTTTACTAGAAAAATTATCTTTTGCAAGGTTTGCAAAGACAAAAAATAGTTTTTTTATTCAATATAACAGTGTAACTGTCATACTAAATATGAAAGGTTTATAATCATAACTCCAAAACCAAATATGAAATGTGTCTTAAAAAGCCTTTAATATTGAATTTATGTCAGTTTTAGCAGAATCAGGTATTTTGGAAAGATTCACAAATACAAATATTAGATTTTACTGGCCTCATATTGGTCACACTCAAAATGACAGTTTTTGAAACATAACTCCAAATATACACATGCAAAATGTCTAATAATGCCTGAAGAAATGCATCTTCGAGAGTTTTCCTGAAAAAAAAAAACATTTGGTAAGGTTTGCAAAAAAAAAATTTGATTTGTTACTCAATGTGACAATAATGTACTTAGATTCCTGAGATAATGCGAAAAAAGCAATAAAAATGTATTCCAACATAATTCCTAATCCAAACGTGCCAAATGTCTAAAAATGCCTGTGCTGTTGAATACATGTGAGTTTTACTAGATACAGTTGTTTTTCAATGGTTTGCAAATACAAAAATGAGGTTTTACTCAATATGACTGTATACTGTAACACTCAATATGACAGTTATTTAAACATAACTCCTACACCACACATGAAAAATGGCTAATAATGCCTGAAATAATGCATCTTTGGGAGTTTTACTCGAAACATATGCTTTTTTAAATCTTGCAAATGCAAAAAGTAGTTTTTTACTCAATATGACTGTAATAGTCTTAGAATCCTGAGATAATGCGAAAAAAGCAATAAAAATGTATTCAAACATAACTTCTAAACAACACATGCAAAATGGCTAATAATGCCCAGAGATATGTTTTTTTGTTAGTTGTACTAGAAAAATGAATTTTTGTAAGGTTTGCAAAGACACAAGTTAGTTTTTTTATTCAATATAACAGTGTAACTGTCATACTAAATATGAAAGGTTTATAATCATAACTCCAAAACCAAATATGAAATTTGTCTTAAAAAGCCTTTAATATTGAATTTATGTAAGTTTTACCAGAATCAGGTATTTTGGAAAGAATCACAAATACAAATATTAGATTTTTCTGGCCTCATATTGGTCACACTCAAAATGACAGTTTTTGAGACATAACTCCAAAAATACACATACAAATAGTCTAATAATGCCTGAAGAAATGCATCTTCGAGGGTTTTCCAGAAAAAAAAACATTTGGTAAGGTTTGCAAAAACAAAATTTGATTTGTTACTCAATTTGACAGTGATGTACTTAGAATCCTGAGATAATGCGAAAAAAGCAATAAAAATGTATTCCAACATAATTCCTAATCCAAACGTGCCAAATGTCTAAAAATGCCTGTGATGTTGAATACATGTGAGTTTTACTAGATACAGTTGTTTTTCAATGGTTTGCAAATACAAAAATGAGGTTTTACTCAATATGACTGTATACTGTAACACTCAATATGACAGTTATTTAAACATAACTCCTACACCACACATGAAAAATGGCTAATAATGCCTGAAATAATGCATCTTTGGGAGTTTTACTCGAAACATATGCTTTTTTAAATCTTGCAAATGCAAAAAGTAGTTTTTTACTCAATATGACTATAATTGTCTTACAATCCTGAGATAATGCGAAAAAAGCAATAAAAATGTATTCAAACATAACTTCTAAACAACACATGCAAAATGGCTAATAATGCCCAGAGATATGTTTTTTTGTTAGTTGTACTAGAAAAATGAATTTTTGTAAGGTTTGCAAAGACACAAGTTAGTTTTTTTATTCAATATAACAGTGTAACTGTCATACTAAATATGAAAGGTTTATAATAATAACTCCAAAACTAAATATGAAATTTGTCTTGAAAAGCCTTTAATATTGAATTTATGTAAGAGTTACCTGAATCAGGTATTTTGGAAAGAATCCCAAATACAAATATTAGATTTTACTGGCCTCATA